>NW_025541387.1:70000-92500 GCF_017591435.1 Portunus trituberculatus
CGCGTCAATAAAGTCTGTAAACGGCGATCCTGGACATGGGTATATGTCCACTGAGGGATAGAGGAATTAGTGAGCTCTCCCTTTTTCGAAGTTGCTACTCCTGTTAGCCATCTCCTCTGCCAAATTGCTGCAACTGCCTCATGAATTAGAAGAAATCCTCTCCAAACGGAACAGGGTCAGGAGATGGAGCGCGACTTGCTGCCTCTTTATCGAGGCTATCTGCGTGTTCATTCCCTGGAACACCTACGTGACCAGGGACCCAACAGAACCCAACACGATATCCTCGTTGGGTAAGACGATATAGCCCCTTCAGGGCTGATAAAACCAAAGGATTAAGGGGTATAGTGCAAGAGAGAGAACTAAGAGCACTGCGAGAGTCACTAAAAATTGTAAAAGACGAAACCGGGAGTAAAAATGATCTGTAAAGCTAGGACTATGGCAGACAACTCCGCAGTAAAAACGGACGCCACTGAAAGAAGGCTGCCACCCCTATAAAAAGAGGGGAAAACCACACTAAACCCAACGCCTGTGTCAGATTTGGAACCATCAGTAAAAACGGGGATATCATCAGATCATCAGGTAGCCAGGAGGACTAGAATAAGTACTATCACCTAGCATAGTCTCTTGTAGAGCTACACAGGCTGGAGAGAACGCTGACAGCAAAGCTCGGAGTTCCCCCCACGAGGTGCGAAGGCCTCCACAGTTCCACTGTAGAAGCTTAAGATGACTATTTAGGTGCAGTGGATGGGCGAGCCTTTTGAAGGGGCTGCCCATGACTCACCTGACTAGAAATATTCAAGCGATGAGAAGACACTGGGAGTTGTGATATGCCGGGTCGTTGGACCTCTGCCTTTCGGCATCATCACACTTACCGGTCATCGGAGGACGAGGGTAAGGCTGGACTGCACTTTTTGACATAGTTGGTCCACGAGGGGCAGCTGTGACAATATTATCAAACGTCTCCATGCTAAAACCATCCTCATCACAAGAAGCCCGATCTGAGATAGAGGATGTCACAGGAGGCTGAGCAGAAACTACTGGAGCTACCCTAGCAAAGCGGTCCCTAGAAGACTCACGCTTATGTGCACCGGGAGAAACCTTAGACTGCTTAGGTTGAGCTAAATCTAACGACTCCGCAGAGCCACGGTGCCGTTTCGTCATGACCTTCAAAGGCTTAGGCGATGGAGGAGGCAAATGGACATCCACTACATAGGTTAGTTTGGTCAAGTCTGTATTATTCTCGTCGCTTCTAGCAGGTGATTCAACTGAGTCGTCGGACAAAAGGACAAACCTATTGGCCAAATGAACAGGACCACCCGTCCCAACAGAGCGAGAGGTAGCAGAAGGAGTTGTCTTCGGACCGGCAGACTTAGCTGAAGAGCGAGCGGCCAATGAAGCATAGGATGTTGCACCAGAACCGTCCTTCTGGCTGTACAAGAGTTCACACCGGGCGCTACCAAGGCTGATGAAATGAGTGTTAGCAAGCTGTAGAATGTCCTGCTCCAGGCAATACCTAGGGCATTGCCTGGAACGTACCTGGTGAGCATCACAGCAATGGAAACAATAAGCTGCAGCATTGCAATGTTCCTCTGAATGCGAGTGTAGTGCAGAGCAATTACCACATCGAGAAGCTTCCGTACATGAGCTTTTGCCGTGACCGTACCCATAACATGAGAAACGCTGAAGAGGGCGAGAAACAAAACGCCTCACCCTAAGATTGATAGGACCGATATGAACATGCTCTGGGAGGGTGGGACCACAGAAGGTGAGAAGGACCATGTTGGAAGACTTCCTCATCTTAGTCACCTTTTCGACTGAGCTGGGACACATAGCCAGTATTTCCTCCTCAGAAAATTCATAGAGATCATAGCTGTACACACAATCTTTACTATAATTAAAAGTACGATGAGCCTTCACAGTCTTAAACATGCTCTCAGTAGGGCATGAGATATGTTGTAACATCCTCGCCTGCGTAATATCTTTAGCTCACACGAGCACCCCCTTCCCGTATTTCTTGAGGTTTCCCTCAGGAATCGTGCTGATCTCATTGGACAAGTACCGGGAGGCATGGATGAAATTCCTGCTCCCATTTTTGTAGAAGGCCACAAACCAACGTGGAAGTAGGATCTGGCGGACTTCTGGAACTGAATTCTCTAAGTAGCTTTGGGATGTAATCCACGTCACTGTCTGAAATATTTCGTGACTGGAGAAATTCAGTTTTGAAGCCAGAGCTAGCAAGGGGCAGAGATGCTACATTTTCATAAGCCAGACGGGCTTCGTCACATGACAGAAAAGTCACATTGCAGCGGTTAGATGGAAAGTCTCTATCATAAACAAGTAGAATGTGAAGAACCGTGCCATACACCTTGAGAAGTGAGTGCAAGGCGTGATAGGAAAATGATGGGTTAACGTTTACCATCAAAAGGAAGTCATATGCAGCAGAAATGTTTCCCTCAGAAGAACTCCCAGAACAGGAGACTGCTGCGGGAGACTTTTGTGGAGAGGAATCCTCCTTCCCACTCAGACTTGAAGATGACATCTCGTGGGCCAGGTCAACCACCTCACGAGAACCTGAATGTTTTTTTGTGTTTCCCCACCCCTCAAAAAAAAAAAAAAAATCAGTAACACAAGATTAGCCCCAGGGGCAAGGGAAACCACCTACTGGGACGACAATGGGGGTGAACGCTGGCTGCCGTGGACGGGGTACCTCGTCCCCATGCGGACCAATCGTTTTAAAAAAAAAGCCATACATGATGCAGAATGTTTGTCCACGGCAGAGCTAAGACCCCTCCCTCCCAAAGCATCCCACCCTGGACACCCAACCATCCAGCACACGACGGCCCCTATTGGGCGGTCCCTCCAGCGGGTGGCTCTGCTGGTCCACTGGCAGCCTACGCAGGAACTATTTAGTCTGGCCCCTCACTGGCAACCTTACTAGCATGGGTAGCCCTCTCCCCCTCGAAAGGTCAGAGAAGGGGCCTAAGCCCCCTCTAGCCTAGCTCACAGTGGAACGCAAGCTCCCCCACCCTCCACCACGAAAAGACGGTTCCCAGCTGGGGGATAATAGGGATGAGAGGAAGAAGAAAGCCTTGTGCAGCGAGGCCGCAGGAGAAGTGAAGGCATGCACTTAGCAAGATCAGTAGAACAGTTACCTTGAAAACAGCGATCAAAGATTCAAAGGGATGCAACATTTCGGCGGTGAGAAAGAGGCTGAAGACAGTTAGTGAGAGGAGCGGAGTTGATGAGACGAAGAGCTTTCGGTTCCACCCTATGAAACAAAGTTGTGTGGTTAGAACCCCCCAAAGCATGCGAAGAGTGTTCCATACAGGGAGGGATAAGGCCCTTATACATAGTAAGCAGTTGGAGGGCCGAGAAAAACTGTCGTAGTCGCCTCAGAACACATAAGTTCATAGAAGCTGTTTTAGCAAGAGATGAAATATGAAGGATATTCATTGTGGAAGAGGGAGACAGTTAAATTTCATTGAAGAAGAGGGGATATTTGTCTGGAAGGTTGTGTCGAGTTGATAGATGAAGGAATTGAGTTTTTCAGGCATCGAAAACTACTAAATGTTCTCTGTCCTAATCGAAAATCTTAGAAAGATCGGAAGTCAGGCGTTCCGTGGCGTCCCCGCGAGATCTGTTGTCTTCCTGAAGGGTTGGTCGTCTCTGAAAGATCCTGGAAAGATGTAGGGTGGTATCATCAGCGTAGGAGTGGATAGGGCAAGAAGTTTGGTTAAGAAGGTCATTAATGAATAACAGAAAGAGAGTGGGTGACAGGACAGAACCCTGAGGAACACCACTGTTATTATTATTTTTTTTTCATTATTTATACCATGTGGGCTTTTCACGGGAATTTATGGGCTAAAGGGAATACTTTTTTAGGGTACCTCCTATCTCAAAGCCCACCCGCTAGGAAACCGTTGCTGAGTGAGGAAGCCCAACCTGCACTCAGACCATGGACAGGATTTGAACCCGTGCGTTTGGAGACCCTCGGACCCCAAAGCGCACATTGTTCCACTGTACCACGGAGAACAGTAGCTGTCTACCACAACAACAATAGAGCTTTCGGAAAGGAAGCTAGAGATAAAGTTGCAGAGAGAAGGATAAAAGCCGTAGGAGGGCTATTTTGAAATCAAAGTTTTATGTCAGACTCTGTCAAAAGCTTTTGATATGTCTAACGCTACAGCAAAGGTTTCACCGAAATCTCTAAAACAAGATGACCAAGACTCACCAAAGGAAAGCCAGAAAATCACCAACAGATCGACCTGGACGGAAGCTATACTGGCGATCAGACAGAAGATTGTGAAGTGACAGATGTTTGAAAATATTCCTATTCAGGATAGATTAAAAAACTTTAGACAAGTAAGAAATTAAAGTTATAGGACGGTATTTTGAGGGGTTTGTACGGTCACACATTTTAGGAACAGGCTTAAGGTAGGCGAACTTCCACCAGAAAGGAAAGGTAGACATCAATAGACAAAGTTGGAAGAGTTTGGCCAGGCAAGGTGCAAGCACGGAAGCACAATTTTTGAGAACAATAGGAGGGACCCCATCTGGTCTATAAGCCTTCCGAAGGTTTAGGCCAGCAAGGACTTTGGAAACATCATTACGAAGAATTTTGATTGTGGACATGAAATAGTCAGAGGAAGAAGGAGAGGGAGGGACAAGCCCAGAATCGTCCAAGGTGGAATTGTGAGCAAAGGTTTGAAAAAAGAATTCAGCTTTAGAAACGGAAGAGATGTCAGTGGTGCCATCAGGATGAAATATAGAAGGGAAAGATGAAAAAGTGAAGTCATTTGAGATGTTTTTGGCTATATGCCAGAAGTCACGAAGGGAGTTCGAGTTTGAAATATTTTGACATTTTCTATTTATGAAAGAATGTTTGACAAATTGAAGAACAGACGGTCAGAGATAAAAAGTGCATGAGATTCAATTGATGGAAGGCTCGAGTACCTTTTGTGGGCAACCTCTCTATCATGTATAGTACGAGAACAGGCTGAGTTAAACCAAGGTTTAGAAGGTTTAGGTTGAGAAAAAAAATGAGGAATATAAGCATCCGTGCCAGACACTAACATCTTTGTTATGCGTTCAGCACAAAGAGATGGGTTTCTGACACGGAAGCAATATTTTTTTTCCAGGGAAAATCAGCATAATACCTCCTCAGGTCCCCCAAACTGGCAGAGGTAAAACGCCAGAGGCACCTTCGCTCTAGGGGATCCTGGGTAGGGATTGGAAAAATAGGACAAGATACAGAAATGAGATATTGATCGGAGGAACCCAACGGAAATGAAAGGGTGACACCATAAGCAGAAGGGTTAGTGGTAAGGAAGAAATCAAGAATGAAATCTCCAAGAATGGAAATTATATATATATATATATATATATATATATATATATATATATATATATATATATATATATATAGAGAGAGAGAGAGAGAGAGAGAGAGAGAGAGAGAGAGAGAGAGAGAGAGAGAGAGAGAGAGAGAGAGATACAGTACCAAGACCCAAACAGGCCTGACCCAAGACGAGAAAGGGAAATACAGGCGTGAAGACACAGGCACAAATGTATTGGTCCCCTAATTCTAAGGTAAACAAGAAGTAAACAGGAAAACTTAAGCAGAGAGGTTAACCATCATTAAGCATCGACTTTCTCTATCTTTATGCCTAACTCTGCCGTTTTGGACAGACATATTATATTGCCAAGCCAGGGGCTTGTCTTATGTGTGATGCATATTATTATTATAATAATAATAATAATAATAATAATTATTATTATTATTATTATTATATCACCAATAAAACACATAAACATAAACTAAGTCAAGAGTCATCTAAACTTGTTTTAAAATAGCACACTCGTGGCGTGCATATCTTTCTGTTATCTCAAAACCCATTTTTATCGATACTAGCAAAATAAGCGAGAATACAACTTAATCATTACCCATTTTTTTTGCAGGGGAGAAGATATAAATCAGTCTTTACCCAATTTGAAATGTATAACCAATGCTCATGCTTAAACAAAGAACAGGAAAATGACAAACTGGAGTGACAAAGGTGGAACTTAATTAGCAAAACAATACTTGCAACACTGCGCTTACGCATAACACACTTTCCTATGAAGCATCAATATGATTGGGACAAAATAAGCAGATATTACTAGTAATTTCTCCTGAGGAGAGATCCCTTATCAGTTGGATAAGTGAATTGTCATGTGTATTCGCCAACGTAAATACTACCAATTTTAACTATTAGTTCAGTTACACAAAATTTAACTGTGTACTGTTCTCAAGCATTTACTCCCAGCGAGGTGTAATAGCACTAGTTCAAGATTGCTGTGAACCTCCATTAAAGCTAGTTGTGATCTTGATGAACGTATCCCTTTGTGTCTCACAGCTCAAGGGGTAAGTCACAGCCTACTCTCTAATGGCAACTTTCTTTCTTCAAACAAAATTACATGCACCTACCATACACATACACCCTTCACTTAAAACTCAAAATGGCGACTTCAAATCCAGCCTCGGAGCTTCCTTCTGGGGAGGGGACCAGCAATGTCTCCAGGTCGGACTTCCGGTGGCGACCTAATATCTTGACACCTCCCTCAACTTTTTCTTCATTAACTTTTGCAACATTCGTGGTCTTACATCTAATTTTCAATCTATAGATCACCACCTCCCCTCTATTAAACCTCATCTTTTTTGCCTCCTACTTTCTGTATCCTCCTCTATCTCTATCCTTTTCGCTCCAAAGCTGGATGTTGCGTCTATGTGCGTAACAATCTAACTTGCTCTCCTCGCGCTCACGCTCTTGAATCTTCCTAGACTCAAAAGTCATTTTCTAGCTAAATTTATCTGTGCTGTCTATCTCTTCCCTAACTCCTCTGACTATAGTAAATTCTTTGATTATTTAACTTCCAAAGTGGAGGACATTCTGTCATTCTACCTCTTCGCAAAGATCTCCAACCTTGGGATTTTTAATGTTCACCACCAGTTTTGGCTTTCCTCTCTCGTCACTGACCACCATGGTGACCTAGCTTTCAATTTGGCTATCTCCCATGACCTATGTTACGTTCACCGGTTAAACTGGTATGATTGGCATCGGGGAGCCGGTGAACAATAACAATAAAAAAAAAAGTGCAGGTTCAACTGGTGAGGAAATGCAAAGGGGACACATTAAAAAAGCTATTTTAATAACCCATAATGATATTGACACACATAGATATAACATGAAATATGAAACAAAAATATATAAAATGAAACACAGGAAAATGACATACACATATACATATAACACAGTAATAAATACAACAATAAAGAACCCAACTTAATACCTAACAATAATCCTAATCTTATATAGAGGCAATGTGGAAAGCACGGACGAGGGGAAGTGATACTTATGCGGTGTCGCAGTGGTGAAGTGCTGGGTGATGGTTGATCCCACGGTAGACCCAAGAGGCGTTGTGTTCACTGGTTGAGGCTTGGATCTCAACTTGCATTCCAGAAAGCTAAGAGCTGGTTCAACACTTTCGGTTGAGTCGAAAGGGGCCGCGTGAATCCAACTTCGGGACAGTAGCGAGGCTTCACGAAACGGTGACGTGGAGGGTTCATGAAACGGTGACGTGGAAGGTTCACGAGACGGTGACGTGGAAGGGGAGGCGGAGAGGTGGCGAACGAGGTAAAAAGCGGAGGAGGTGATGGTAGTAATGTATGTTACGGGCGGGCCGTAACATTTCCTCCCCCCTAAGACCTCCGTAATGGGCTCATGAAGGAGGTGAGACGGGAGATCTTGATAAGGCGTCGGCGATGATGTTGTCCACCCCCTTGATATGGTGGACTTCCAAGTTGAAGGGTTGAGTTAACAAGGCCCACCTAAGAATGCGTTGGTTTCTGTTCTTCATGGCGTGAAGGAAGGCCAGAGGATTGTGATCGTTGAAGACCTTCGTAGTTTGAGGACCAGGATGAAGATAGCACTCAAAACGTTGGAGCGCCAGGACGAGTGCCAGAGCCTCCTTCTCGATTGTGCAGTAGTTGAGTTGATGTTTTTTCAGCTTGGCGGAGTGATAGGCGATGGGATGGAGGATGCCGCTTGTAGGGTCCGTTTGTAGTAGGACAGCACCCACTCCAACTCCACTCGCGTCCACTTGTAGATGGAAGGGGCGGGAGTGATCCGGCGTCCAGACCACTGGTTCCGAGGAGAGAAACGCCTTGAGGTGTTGGAAGGCTTGGTCACAGGTCGGGGTCCAGTGGAAGGGGACGGAAGTGCTGATAAGGTCCGTCAGGGGGGCGGCCAGGGTGGAGAAGTTCCTACAGAATCTTCTGTAGAAACCAGTTATCCCCAAGAACCTCATGAGAGCTTTCCTGCTGGTAGGGACAGGGAAGCCAAGGATGGCATCCACGTTAGCTCTCTTGTGGCGAGCCTTGCCGTTCCCCACCACATGTCCCAGGTAGACCACCGTAGACTTCCCGAAGGTGGACTTGGCCAGGTTGATTGTAAGCCCGGCTTCCTGGAACCGACCCATCAGCCTCCGAAGACGGGTTAGATGTGTCGCCCAGTCGTCCGCAGTCACCACCAGGTCGTGCAGATATGCAGATGTTCCCTCCAAGTCCTGAGTGATGTAATTTATAGCCCTCTGGAAGGTGGCGGGAGCATTAGACAAGCCAAAGGGCATCACTGTGTATTGGTATAGTCCGAAGGGGGTGATGAAGGCGGATATTATTTGGGCCTCGTCCGAGAGGGGAATCTGGTAGTAACCTTAAGTAAGTCTATAGTGGTTACAAATTTGGCTACTCCTATACTATCTATAAGGTCCTCTATCAAGGGCAATGGGTAGGAGTCTGGCACCGTCACTTTATTTAATTTCCTGTAGTCGGTGCAAAATCGACTACTACCATATGGCTTAGATGTTAACAGGCAGGGAGAAGCCCAGGGAGTTATACTAGGTTCTGCAAGGTGATGACAGAGCAGATAGTCTACCTCTTTTTTCATCAAGTCTCTTTTAATGGGTGAAATGCGATAGGCTGGTTGTCTTATAGGCTTGATGTCATTAGATATTAATGTTATGTCATGTTGGATATTATTACAAACTCCTGGAAGGTCACCTGTGATTTCAGAAAAGTCTAGCAATAACTTTTTAAGATCAGACTGTTGTGAAGGTGTTAAGGAAAGAAACACCTCATCAAGGTTGGACATGATTTGGCTATTTGAGGGGCGTCCTTTAGGTGACGAGAAAAGGAATTCGATGTCGGTCTCTTTCTCGGGGGCCACAGGACCAGACTCCTTCCCTACCAGACATACAGGTACAGTGCGAGACAAGTCGTCCTCTGGTTCTCTGGAGTGGTAAGGTTTCATTAGATTAATATGAACTAGTTGGGAATCCTTACGACGGTCAGGAGTGTGGACCACATAATTTAATGGACTTAGTTTTTGAGCCATAACATAAGGTCCCATGAACTTACTGTGAAGAGCATTGCCTGGAGTGGGGAGAAAAAGTAAAACCTTGTCTCCTGGTTTGAAACTTCTCATGACAGATTTGGGAAGAAAATTTTGTTGCATTTTAGTTTGAGATTTGAGGAAGTTTAATTTAGCAAAAGATCTGACTTCACTGATTTTATTCTTAAGGTTACTGATGTAGTCAGACACACTGGGGCTTGAAGGAGTATTTTGAGTAAACCATTGATCCTTTAATATTTTGAGAGGCCCCCTGATCTGTCTACCATAGAGTAATTCAAAAGGGGAGTAACCTAAAGAATCTTGAGGAGATTCTCTTAAAGCGAAGAGAAGGAAAGAAATACTTTCATCCTAGTCTCCTTGATGCTCCAAGCAATACTTCTTCATCATGGATTTTAATGTTTGGTGAAATCGCTCCAGACAGCCTTGGGATTGGGGGTGGTAAGCCGAGGAGGTAACATGGTCGATGTTTAGCTCATTCATTATCTGTTGGAAAACATGGCTAGTGAAATTGCTATCCTTGTCAGACTGAATTTGTTTTGGAATTGCTACCGAGGTGAAAAAATGTATTAGATGTTTTACAATAGTCTTTGATGTGATGGTCTTAAGAGGGAATGCTTCAGGGTACCTGGTAGTGGGATCTATGAGGGTTAACAAATACTGATTCCCTCGTTTGGTTTTGGGTAAGGGCCCTACGCAGTCTAGAATGA
This sequence comes from Portunus trituberculatus, assembly GCF_017591435.1. Taxonomy (NCBI): domain Eukaryota; kingdom Metazoa; phylum Arthropoda; class Malacostraca; order Decapoda; family Portunidae; genus Portunus; species Portunus trituberculatus. Next base: position 80,157 of record NW_025541387.1, read on the forward strand.
TCTTTTCGAATGGCTCCGTTTGAACTGGAATAGGCGTCAGAGGAGCTGGCACAAGGCGTTCGTTAGGCTTACATACAATTTGACATATGTGACATGTTTTTACATAGTGTGACACATTCTTTTTCATTCCTGGCCCAAAAAAATGTTGAAGAGCCTTCTTGTAGGTTTTTTGGATGCCTAGATGACCTGACAATCTTGATGTGTTTCTGACCAGGTGTCTAGTTGTTTCAGTTCAGGAGGTCTGTAGGCACACATCAGGATTCCTTCCTGATAATAAAAACAAGGCAATTTAGACATATCCTTTGTCTCACTGGCAACATGTCTGATCTTAGCCAAAGTGAGATCCTGTTCCTGAGCATTAGTCAAATTCTCCTTTGAAATGATGTTATTGTACAAGTTGTCAGTAGAGGCAATCATTGGTGGAGGAGGTGGTGAAAGGGCAGGGGACTTGGATTGAGACCTGGAGACTGCACACACTGGGAAGAAGTGAGGGGATGTTTCGTCCAGGGTCTTAGTGGGACTTTCTGTTAAGGGAGAATCAAGAACAATTAAGTTTGGAACAGCCAAGTTACCCGCAAGATCATTACCCAGTACAAGATGTACCCTCGTTACTGGCAGTTCACCAGGTTTAATGGCTACCTCAACCTCTCCTGAAATGAACGGGCACTGTAAGCTAATATTAGCCAAAGGATAGGAGAGCTGTGATTCGAGACCTGTAAGGATCACCTTCTCCGCAGTGAAAGCCTGTTTGATGTTAGGGATGACATCTTCCCTTAAGATGTATTGGGCAGCACCTGTATCACGCAGAACCTTGATATTTATTGCCTTGTCTTTACCATCAGTTAGAGACATTTTACCTTGATACATGTACGAGTCATAAAGTTCTAGAGGAGAGTTGACAGGGTTAGCTAGGGCCACTGGTTTCTTGTTCTCAAATGTGTTAGGTTTAGGGGCCAAAAAAGAAAGTTGACGTTGAGAGGCCTTGCAATTTTGGTGTCTACATTTCTGGATCGTGTGACCTGGCTTCTTACAGTATGTACACCAGGGGGAATTATATGCATTTGGCGAGAATCCGGTCGGCTTACCACCCGCGCCCCCAAAACCTTCCCCAAAGGAGGACCTAACATTAGATAGTGAACCACGCCCTCTACTACCCATCAACAAAGCAAACGCATCAGCCACTTTAGCGGCAGACATAAGATCACTCTCTCCCCGTTCTTCCACATGTCTCCGAATATTAAAAGGTAACTTGTTCTTCCATTCTTCCAGGACCATTAGATTGAGCAACTCCGAAAAGGTGGTAATGTTAAGGGCGGCTAACCATTTTTTAAATTGTCTTAGTTTCTCACTAGCAAATTCAACATAGGTGTGAGACTCTGGTTTCACATACTTTCGAAACTGTTGTCTGTATCCATTAGAAGTGATAGAGTAGGCGTCTAGAATGTTACCTTTGATCTCTTCATATTCTACCTCATCACTAAGGCCGTTGTATACCCTATAAGCTTTTCCTACTAGCTTAGGGACAAGGAGAGACACCCACTGATCCTTGGGCCACTTATTCCTATTAGCAATGCTCTCAAAAGCGCGAAATGACCCGTCAACATCAGATTCATCAAAAGGGGGAACTAGCGGAGCAGCTATAGCAGGATTAAAGCTTGCTAACTTTTTCTTTATATCTATTTCTTCCCCTCTAAACTTAGCGTCATTTCGTAGAGCTAACTCCTGAATTTCTAATTCTTTCTCCTGCCTTCTAAGTTGTAACTGAAATTCTCTCTCTTTATCTTCTTTTTCTGCCTGTAGTTGCATTTCTTTTGCTTCTTTTTCTGCCTGTAATTGCATTTCTTTCGCTTCTTTTTCTGCCTTTAGTTGCATTTGTTTTTCATGCATCCGGTATTCTAGTTTAAGCTTCGCAATTTCCCATTGACTTATCCTACTCTTATCCTGTTCTTTCTGGGGACTGTGTATTGTAGTCCTCGTAGAGGCTGACATGGGAGTTAACACTTCTATGGCATTTCCTAGCAACTGACCTTCTTGCACTAGATGTTCAACAACTACATTCTTAATGACCTCTTTAGTCATCTGAGACGTGATGGGAACATCAAAATGTTTAGCGATGGTCTTCCATTGGTCCTTTTTGATATTAGCACCTTTAAGTTTTTCCAGAGAAGGGTCGGCACAAAAATCTTCAACGTTAAAAAACTGAGCGGAAGCCATATTAAATAGATATTAAAGAACAAAAAAAAAAAATGATAAGCGAATTACTTAAGTGAGGAACTTGGCAGAGTAATAATAAAGGCAACCTTGGAAATTACCTAGATTATACTTAAGTAAACACTTATGAGTACAATCACTAATGAGGGGGTAAACTAGAGAGTTACGGCATTAAGAGGGATCCGGATTACTCTAGTTACGAGACTTGAGAGTGAGGAGCGAATTGTACTGAGACTTGTTATTGATAAGGAGGCGGATTAGTCTGAGAGACTAGTTAAAATGGCCGATTCTAACTAGCGAGAAAAATGATCCGCGAAGTGAGGGGATTGAGGGTTCGCATGAACATATGATGATCCCAACACTTGGATAACACTTATTACACACCTGCCTATGTGCAAAAAATAGAGATAAGTGCTATCGGTGAACATGCCTTTCTACCTGGTTTCCTCCTCTACCACTGCTATGCGATACCAATGAAAATCACGAAGCACGTTTAACCCAAAAGGAGCTACTTAATCGCAGAGTAAGTCACAGAAAAAAAAACATCAAAGTCACAACACCACAGAAACACAAGTAATCACAGAAAAAAAAAGTCACTGGAAAAATGGAACACTGAACATGGGTTATAATTGTCCTGTCACGGTTGCCAATTGTTACGTTCACCGGTTAAACTGGTAAGATTGGCATCGGGGAGCCGGTGAACAATAACAATAAAAAAAAAAAAACACTGCAGGTTCAACTGGTGGGGAAATGCAAAGGGGACACTTTAAAAAAAGCTATTTTAATAACCCATAATGATATTGACACACATAGATATAACATGAAACATGAAACACAGATATATAAAATGAAACACAGGAAAATGACATACACATATACATATAACACAATAATAAATACAACAATAAAGAACCCAACTTAATATCTAACAATAATCCTAATCCTATATAGAGGCAATGTGGAAAGCACGGACGAGGGGAAGTGATACTTATGCGGTGTCGCAGTGGTGAAGTGCTGGGTGATGGTTGATCCCACGGTAGACCCAAGAGGCGTTGTGTTCACTGGTTGAGGCTTGGATCTCAACTTGCATTCCAGAAAGCTAAGAGCTGGCTCAACACTTTCGGTTGAGTCGAAAGGGGCCGCGTGAATCCAACTTTGGGACAGTAGCGGGGCTTCATGAAACGGTGACGTGGAGGGTTCATGAAACGGTGGCGTGGAAGGTTCACGAGACGGTGACGTGGAAGGGGAGGCGGAGAGGTGGCGAACGAGGTAACAAGCGAAGGAGGTGATGGTAGTAATGTATGTTACGGGCGGGCCGTAACACCTAGAACAACTGGTGTAAAACCCTACTTGTATTCCTGACTGTTTTCCAGATACGCCCAACATTCCTGATCTCTTTAATTATTTTGCTTATGTTGTTACCTTATATTTTCCGTTGAGTTCCTCCGATCACAATCTCATTTCTGTATATTGTTCTGTTTCTCCAATTACTCCTTAGGCATATCCTCCTCCTCTGGCATTTTGTCTCTGCCTGTTGGGGGACCTGATTTTCCCTGGAATGATTAATGTTTCCACATAACAGAGGTGATAGTCTTTGGCATGGAGGCGTACATTCCTCATTCTTTTTTTTCAACCTAAACCTTGGTTTAACACAGCCTGTTTTCGTGTTACACATGATAGAAAGGCTGCCCATAAACGGTACTTGAGACTTCCATTTCCAGAATCTCATGCACTTTATATTTCCGTTTGGAATCATGCCAAGCCTATTCTTCAACTTGACAAACACTCCTTCATAAATAGAAAATGTTAGTAACTTTCAAACTCCAACTCCTCTAGTGACATCTGGCATCTGGCCAAAAACATCAACAACTTTACTTCGCCTTCTTTCACTTCTTTATTTCATACTGATGCTCATATATCTCTAAAGCTGAACTTTCTCTCAAACCCAAGCTAACACTATAGATAGTTCTGGGTTTGTTTCTCCTCCTCCTTCCTCTGACTATTTCATACCTACAATTAAAGTTCTTCGTAGTGATGTTTTCCATGCCCTCGCTGGCCTAAACCCTCCGAAGGCTTATATGGACCTGATTGGGTCCCTCCTTTTAGTTTAAAAAAATATGCTTCCGTGCACGCACCTTGCCTGGCCAAACTCTTTCAGCTATGCCTATCAACCTCTACCTTTCTTTCTTGCTGGAAGTTTACCTCAATTCAGCCTGTTCCTAAAAAGGTAACAGTTCTAATCCCTCTAATTATCGTCTTATAGCTTTAATTTCTTGCTTATCAATTTTTTTTTTTAATCTATCCTCAATAAGAAGATTCTTAAGGTCGCTCTACTCGTGATCTTCTGGCGTCCTTACTGAGTCTTGGTCATCCTGTTTTGCTGTCAAGTTAGACATATTAAAAACTTTTGATACAGTCTGTCCTCTGCAAGTTTATCTCAAGTTTCCTTTCCGACCGTTCTATTGCAGCCGTGGTAGACGACCACTGTTCTTCTCCGAACTTGAATGGTTAGAGAAAGTGTTCTTTCGTTGATAAGAGGTTCAGTTAAGGGTAAACTTGATTTTTTTTTCTAAAGGTACAATGTATTATTATTATTATTATTATTATTATTATTATTATTATTATTATTTATTTATTTATTTATTTATTTATTTATTTATTCATTTATTATTATTTTTTTGTTTTACGCCTATAACATTTGTAGGTATACTTGAGGAGTATGGGAAGCGCTGTACAGCTTCCACCCTTTAGCCGCTCTTGCAAATGTATTTATAGCCATATTAAGGAACATATCACCATCAAAGTGCATGTTTGGTTTAAGGGTATTACACCTCCACCCAGAACATGGGCTCCACGGCCATATGCAATCAAGTGACAAAGTTTAAAGGCGGCACATGGTGGGATTCGAATATACACATAGATGTCAGCCAGATCCCACGCTCATCACCTTAAACACTACGCCACCGATATATTATATCAACATAAATACTTAAACCACAATCTCATAACGTAGAAGCAGTCAAGAAATGGGCAATCTATTCACGGTAAATGTATTGCAGTTCTTTCTAGAAATAGCCATTTTGTAGAAACTCAAGATTAACAAAAAAAAAAAAAAAAAAGGGTGCCTGTGATACCATATTTTTGTTGTTGAGTATCAGAGATCCGTAGTGTCGCCATTTACTATTTTAAATGTTAAATACCAGAGTAACCAGATGGTTGAGTTTGGCCTGATGATGATGATTGTATTGGATTTTAATATTATGGGGCCGCAACAACACTAGTCATATAGCGCCGCTACAAAAAAAAAAAAAAAAAAAAAACCGTGTATATATAAAAAAAACAACTAATTGAAATTAAGTAAAACAATTCAGAAAAAGGGGAAAGATTAAACATACTATAAAACTAAAAATAATAAAACTTAAAACTTATAATACATAGTTAAAAACAATAATGTAGCTAATCATTAAAAAAGGCGATAAAACTAAGTAAAATATTAAAATACATATAATAAAATATTATATGAATAGACTTCAAAGCTTTGGGAAAAGCTTTGCCGCACAGTAAGCGGCACCAGACAGTCATCACAGTAAGGTTGAGGGTCCCTAGCCAACAGGTACCTTTGTATAAGGTATGTGTGACCTATACGCAGTCGCGCCAGTAAAGTCTGTATACGTCGATCCCGGATATGGGTGTATGTCCAATCAGGAATAGTAGAAGCAGTGATCTCTCCTATTTTCGAGGTTGCGACTCCCGTTAGCCACCTCCTCTGCCAAATTGTTGCAACTGCTTCACGAATAAGAGGAAAGACATCTCGAAACGGAAACGGGGCAGGAGATGTAGCGCGACATGCTGCCTCTTTAGCGAGGCGATCTGCGTGTTCATTCCCTGGAACACCAACGTGACCAGGGACCCAACAGAACCCAACACGATATCCTCGTTGTGTAAGAAGATATAGCCACTCCAGGGCTGATAAAACCAAAGGGTTAAAGGATATAGTGCAAGAAAGAGAAGTAAGAGCACTGCGACAGTCACTAAAAATTGTAAAAGAAGAAAACGGGAGAGTAAAAATTATTTGTAAAGCTAGGACTGTGGCAGACAGCTCCGCAGTAAAGACGGATGCCACTGAAGGAAGGCTGCCACACCGATAAAAAGAGGGGAAAACCACACTTAACCCAACGCCTGCGTCGGATTTGGAACCATCAGTAAAAACGTGAGTATCATCAAAATGGATAAAAAAAAAGTGTTCTAAAAACCGTGTGTGAGACAGAGCTGGCAAAAAATCCTTCTTGCCATCCATGACAGGAGGGCATAATGAGATAACTGGAAGTCGATAGATAATTCCGCCATGAGATTTGCAACTCTAAGGCCAATTGCTTTAGGGAGACTCGGTCGAGTGACATATGCCTGCGAGCGCGATACCAACACCGGAGCATCGAAGACTGGTGCCGGAGGTCGAGCGGCCAGAAAACAGCATCCACTAGTAAGCTAGGTATTGGAGATGTCCGAAATGCACCCGTAGCCAAGCGGACCCCTGCACGATGCACGGAGTCAAGCGTGCGTAGTCGTGCATCCGTTGCAGAGGAGTAGATTTCACAACCGTATTCCAGCTTTGGAAAGATTAGTGTACGGTGAAGCAGCAGCAAAGTGTCCCTGTCCGCACCCTAAGAGGTGTGACTTAAAACCCGAAGAAGGGATAATGCCTGCCGATAAGACACCTTAATAGAACGGAAATGGGGAACCCAGGTGAGACGGTTGTCAAACAAAAGATCAAGATATCGAGTCGCCTCCACGCAGGTATAAATCCGGGTCTGTATGGACACCACGGTTGCGGCAAAAATGCATGGCTACGGTCTTCGAGGTGGAGAATCGAAAACCGTTCATGTTGACCCAACTGGACGCCCTATTCATCGCGAGTTGGAACTTGCGCTCAATCAGTGACATCCTAGCAACAGCAAATGAAATACATAAATCATCAACATATAAGGAGAGTATCAATAACACCATTTATGGCGACTGCAAATAATGTAACACTAAGAATAGTTCCCTGTGGAACCCCATCATTTAGAGCAGTAGCCTCAGAGAGAACACTCCCCACTCGAACCCGTAAAAAACGTCTGGATAAAAACTACTGGATAAAAAGAGGAAGGTGGCCACAAAGGCCGAAATTAAATAAAAACTGTAAAATACCATGACACCAAGCCGTGTCGTAGGCCTTCTCCAGGTCAAAACACACTGTTACTTGGTGGTGTTTATTAGCGAAGGCCTCACAAATGGAAGACTCTAGGGATAAAAGAGCATCAGTAGTAGACCTCATATTTCGGAAGCCGTACTGTCCCGATGACAAGTACTTCCCCCTCTCCAAGTACCACATAAGTCTTACATTTACCATCTTTTCTAAAACTTTACAAATGCAGGATGTCAAAGATATAGGACGGTAGTTCGTAGCCTGGAGATTATCTTTCCCAGGCTTCGGAAATGGGAGAACCACTGCCACAGCCCAAGAAGATGGAAAGTCACCGTTATGCCAAATTATATTATAAAGATTTTAAAGAAAGTTAAAAGCACTGTCAGACATGTGGCGCATGAAAGCATAAGGTATATCATCTGGCCCAGGAGAAGAGTCGTGACACTTGGACAAAGCAGTCCGCAACTCGGAAGCAGAGAAAGGGACATTATAAGACTCCCCTCCAGTGGAAGAAAAGTTCATGCCAAGAGATTCCATTCTCTGGCTGTGAAGTGCGCCCGGGGCTGCAGGATGCCTCCGGGAAACACTGGCAAAGTGCTCCGCGAAGAGGTCATCGACATTCTTAGGGTCTGCCACCGTTCGCCCAGCAGACAACAAAATTGGTGGGGAAGGAGAAGAATACTTTCCAGCAATTCGGCGGACTTTGTTTAAAGACATCCGTAAGAGGGGTGCAGACGTTTATGGAAGAGACATAAGCTTTCCACGAGGCTCTTTGTGCCTCTTTGTGCCTCCAGGCACTGCGGGTCCCCACGATGTCGCCGGAGACGAGTGAAAGCTGCCCGTTTCTCTTGCACAGCTTTAGTGCATGCTGCGTTCCACCAAGGAACGGGACGCTTAGTAAAGCGACCCGACGTCCTAAGGATTGTCTGAAGCGCTACTAAAGTAAAAACAAAATCGGTAAAATAATCAACAGCCTCAGCACAAGTAGAAAAGTCAGCCAGCGGACGGATAAAAGAGCTAAGGTCTGTGAATCGAGGCCAATCTGCCTTGTCTAAAACACAACGTGGTGGCCGGGACTGTGGCTCAGATTTCACAGATTCTAATAAAATCGGAAAGTGGTCACTACCGTGTAAATCTGGTAGGACCCGCCAATTAGAATCGAGTAAAGAATTAGATGTACAAATAGAAAGATTGATAGCTGTAACAGTCGCAGCAGGACTATGGAAGTGTGTAACATCCCCAGAATTTAAAACCTCCAATCCCTCATCCTCAATAAAAGAACCGATTAAAACCCCACGAATATTACTAGCACCTTCATCCCACAATGGGTGACGGCCGTTAAAATCTCCCAACAAGATGAATGGCGATGTTAGCTGACGCACCAGGCCGTAACCCCTGGAGACAGGAAGCCGAGGAGGGAGATATAAACTGCAAATAGTGTAGGATCGTCCCATAGAAACTTTAACAGCAACCACTTGAAGGGGACAGTTAAGTTGCAAAGGGACAACAGGTATATCCTGACGGACAAGGATAGCTGTGCCACCGTGATGGCCCTGGTCAGGGAAAGGAGTGTTAAAAAAGGCACGATAGCTAGGAGGACTAAAATAAGTACTATCACCAAGCATAGTCTCTTGCAGAGCTACACAGGCTGGAGAGAGCTCCGACAATAAAGCTCGGAGTTCCCCCCACGAAGCGCGAAGGCCTTTACAGTTCCACTGTAGAAGCTTGAAGATGACTATTTGGGTGCAGTGGGCGGGCAAGCCTTTTGAGGCTGCCCGTGACTGACCTGACTAAAAATAATCAAACGACGGTCCTAGGAGGACGAGGGTCAGGCTGGACTCCACTTTTTGACACAGCGGGTCCACAAGGGACGGCTAAGACAATATCATCGGACGTCTCCGTGCTAAGACCGTCTTCATCACAAGAAGCCCGATCTGAGACGGAGGGCATCTCAAGAGCTGGACAGAAATTACTGGAGCTACCATTGCAGAACGGTCCCTCGAAAACTCACGATCACGTACACCGGGAGAAACTTTAGACTGTTTAGGCTGAGGTAAATCTATCGACTCCGTGGAGCCGCGGTGCCGTTTGGTCAGGCCCTTCAAAGGCTAAAGCGATGCAGGTGGCAAATGGACATCTATTACATGGGTGACTTTTGTCAAGTCCGTATTATGTCGTCATTTTTAAGAGTTGACTCAACCGAATCATCGGACAAAATGAACAGGACCACCCGCCCCAACAGAGCGAGAGGTAGCACGAGTTGTCGTTTTCGGACCGGCCAACTCAGCAGAAGAGCGAGCGGCCAATGCAACATAGGATGTCGCACCAGTACCGTCCTTCTGGCGGTACAGGAGTTCACGGCGGGCGTTACCTAGGCTTATGAACTGAGTGTTAGCAAGTTATAGAATGTCCTGCTCCAGGCGATACCTGGGGCATTGCCTGAAACGTACCTGATGACCATCACGGCAATGGAAACAATAAGCTGCACCATTGCAATGCTCCTCTGAATGTGAGTCGAGTGCAGAGCAATTACCACATCGAGAAGCTTCCTTACACGAGCTTTTACCATGACCGTACCCATAAAATGATAAGCACTGAAGAGGGCTAGAAACAAAGTGCTTCACCCTAAAGGTGGAACCAAAAAAGGTGAGAAGGACCATGTTGGAAGAGTTCTTCATCTTAGTCACCTTTTGTACTGAGCTAGGGCACATTGCTAGTATTTTCTCTTCTGGGAATTCATAGAGATCTTGACTATAAATACAATATTTGCTATTGTTAAAGATGGAATGAGCCTTAACAGTCTCAAACATGCTGTCAGAAGGGCATGGGAGATGTTGCAACATCCTCGCTTGCGTAAGATCTTTTGCTCGCACAAGCACCCCCTTCCCGTACTTCTTCAGATTCCCCTCAGGGAATGCCTATTTCTTTGGACAGGTACTGGGAGGCATGGAAGAAATTCCCACGCCCATTTCTATAGTACGCTACAAACCAACGTGGAGGCGGGATATGGCGGACTGCTGGAACTGAATTCCCTAAAAAGTTTTCAAAAACATTCGGGATGTAATCCATGTCACTCTCTGAAATATTACGTGACTGGAGAAATTCAGTTTTAAAGCCATGGCCGGTAAGGGGCAGATATGCTATATTTTCATAAGCCGGACGGGCTTCATCACATGACAGAAAAGTTACATAGCATCGGTTAGATGGAAAGTCCTTTTCATAAACCAGTCGAATACGTAGAACCGTGCCATATACCTTGAGAAGTGAGTGCAAGGCGTGGTAGGAAAATGATGGATTAACATTTACCATCAAAAGAGAGTCATATGCAGCAGAAACGCGACCCTCAGAAGAACTCCCAGAACAGGAGACTGCTGCGGGAGGCTCTTGTGGAGGGGAATCCTACTTCCCACTCAGACCTGATGATGACGTCTCGCGGACCAGGTCACCCATCTCATGAGAACCTGATAGTGTTTCACCAAATATATAAAGTTACACAAAAAATGGCTCCAGGAGCAAGGGAAACCACCTACTGGGACAACAATGGGAGGGAGTGCTGGCTGCCGTGGACGGGGTAACTCGTCCCCATGCGGACCAGTCGTTTTAAAAAAAGGTCCCACATGATATGAAAGTTTGTCCACGACAGAGCTGAGACCCCCCTCCCAATGCATCCCAGCCTGGACACCCAACCATCCAGCACAGGACGGCCCCTATTGGGTGATCCCTCCAGCGGGTGGCTCCGCTGGTCCACTGGCAGCCTACGTAGGAACCATTTAGTCTGGCCCCTCACTGGCGACCTTACTAGCATGGGTAGCCCTCTCCCCCTCGAAAGGGCAGAGCAGGGGCCTAAGCCCCCTCTAGCCTAGCTCGCCAGGTCACAGGGTCACGCAAGTCCCCCCCCCCACCACGACAAGGCGGTTCCCATCTGGGGGGATGATGATGAATGGGACACACAAAACGTTTTTCAATAAAGCTCTCTTCAAGACGATCTTTCTAAATACCTCTCCACACACACACACACACACACACACACACACACACACACACACACACACACACACACACACACACACACACACACACACACACACACACACACACACACACGGTACTGTTGCTATTTTGTGAATGGTGATGGTGGGTTGACATACCAACATGATGCCCTTAGTGTGTTAACACAGTGTGTCAATCGGCTCATATAAAATATGGAGACGCAGCTAATAATAATAAGTAGAAATTATAAATCTTATTCGTTTTCATCTCAAGTGTTTATGTGGCACAATATTTATTTTTTTTTTGTTTAAAAGATGATTTTTTGTGTGAAAGAAGATTACTTTTCCTTGATTTCAATATAAATTATACAGTAGCATTATATATTCGTTATTTTATTATTACATATTATGTATTTCATTTATCTTATTAGTGGCAGAGTTGTCCTCTCTTTCCTAAGGCAGCATGTACTGTACTATCATGTACTGCTGCAAGGGATAAACCGAATCCCCAAAGAAGTTAGTACTCCTTTGGCATTTTATATTTTCCATAAATTGTGATGAGCGATGTGTCTAAAATACTGTTATATCATGAACTGATCCAGGCCAAAAAGTCACATACAGCTTGTAATTGTACGATGAGACAAATGTTTCTTATGAATATAGACACCTCTGTGGGAGCACGGTCATGAAATTGGAATATGAGTCTCATCTATTGCAACTGTTACTCCTTTAATAAAACTTCATCTTTCCATACAAAATATGGATGTCTGCGGTAACTGACAGTATCCCGTGTTCTGTTCCCTCTTACTTTATCCTCATCTTCGTTTCAACGATGGTTGCCTTTATATGCGCAACGACTTCAGTAGCTCTCGTGCCCACACTCTTCAATATTACACATTTTTCACCATCTAGCTTCGATTCAGGAGTAACTCTTTAAGTAAATGTATATTTGATATTAA
>NW_025541387.1:95000-97500 GCF_017591435.1 Portunus trituberculatus
TATATATATATATATATATATATATATATATATATATATATATATATATATATATATATATATATATATATATATATATATATATATATATATATATATATATATATATATATATATATATATATATATATATATATATATATATATATATATATATATATATATATATATATATATATATATATATATATATATATATATATATATATATATATATATATATATATATATATATATATATATATATATATATATATATATATATACATAACTAGATATAACTAGATAAATATATATATTTAAATATAGATAAATAGCTAGGTAGATAGACAGGTAGGTAGTTCGATATATATATATATATATATATATATATATATATATATATATATATATATATATATATATATATATATATATATATATATATATATATATATGCTAAGAGAGTAATTCGAAAACTTTAGACTTATAACCTATAAACTTTAATGTGTCTAATGTATTTGTATGGGTGACGAATTATAAGATAATGAAATGGATGGAAGAAATGAAGACTTTTTATGGCAAGAGCAAATTTGATTTAGGTCAGCAGGTAGAGAAAATATATTTGGGTGAGAAACATATGCATATGATATAGTGTTAATTGCTGAGAAGAAAGATGATATGGATGAGTTACTTACACTTGTTAGAATATGGGAGGGAGTGTGATATTAGATACTGTGACAGGAAATGTAATATGATAGAATATAACCGCTTTGGAAAATCAGTGCTAGAAGTATTAAATAAGTAAATATATATATCGGTTTATATATTAATGAATAATGTGTTAGAGGGAAACAAAGGAACATAAATGAAGGGAAGGCCAGGAAAATGACAGGCATGATAATTAATGAAGGAATTAGATGACTTAACAAGTATGAATGGGAGATAATCTGTGGAAAAGAATGGCAGTACCATTTTGTTTGTATGGGTCAGAAATAACTTATCATTTGGAAGACGATCTCATGAAATTAGAATGATCCTAAAACTATAAGTAGGTGGAATTAAAGGATCTCAAATGGTAGTGTAATAGAGGCAATCGGAGGTGAAATGGGTTGGAGTTAATTTAGGGAAAGGGTAATGAAAGAGATCCTTTCTATGATGGGACTGTATGCTGGCAAGGAAGAAAGGGAAAACATAGACAAATAGATGAGAAAAGTTTCTTGTGCAGGTGTTGAAAGGAGCAGAGAGGTTAGCAGCAAAGAAACATGTTGATGTCGAATTTGTGTTCATTTTGTCCCTCCCAGAGGCTGAGAAGGACGACCTACTAAGTGATCCAAAGGTGAAAAGGTCACAAGATGAGGAAGAAGAAGAAGTCTTGTCAGAGATGGAGTTGCAACTAGTGCTGGAACACGATGCAGTAGAAAACAGGCCACTGAGACGTGGGCGAGTATACAGAGACCGAACTGATCCATTTTTCTTCAGTGATGAACACTTTTTCAAACAACAAGAAGATCCAATGCAGTGCCTTGTCACTTACAGGTGATGACATTCAGATTTTATGCAAGTGGGTCTTTCCAAAGTGTGTTTGCAGACACATATGGACTAAGACAGAGATGTGTCAGCTCCTGTCATATGTGGAAAGATTGATCCAGTGACCATGTTACTTCATAAGTACTGCAGAAAGAGAAATACTCCACTACTGGATGAAGAAGTGGTGAACCTTAATGACATGGATGATCCAGAGGCTGGTCCTGTACTGACAGGTGGTAGAATAAGAGATGCAAGGGAAATATAAAGCTATATAGCTAGGAATGGAATGAGAAAGCAAATTATTACACGACACTTTTTGTAATGTAGAAATGAGTATATGGTAGTTGACTTTAATTAATAAGTTTATATATATATATATATATATATATATATATATATATATATATATATATATATATATATATATATATATATATATATATATATATACACACACACACACACACACACACACACACACACACACACACACACACACATACACACACACACACACACACACACACACACACACACACATTTTTTTTAACAATATACATAATAGCTTATACGTTATTTATTGCAGATTATACATATGTATTTAACTCATTATGTTGTGACTTTACCACAAAATACGTTTTAAGCAATTTATCGCAGTTTGTAAGGCATTCATATTCAAATAAAGTAAAAAAAATAAGAAAGTATAGTTTTTTTCTCTATATCCAGTAATAGTATCCTTCTCACATATTTAATGTTGTACTATTCAATTGTCTAATTACAAATACGCAGCCAGTTTATCTGAGTACTTGCCTCATTATTGTGTTATGATAATCCTTTATCCTTCCACTCTACAACCCTTCCATTTCTTGACCTTTTCCCGTGTGGGATGTGTGATGTGTCGTGTGTCATGCTGCCAGTCATAATATTATCTACAACTACTAGTCAATATATCAACTCAGTACACCATTTTATACATTCAAAAATACACAAA
>NW_025541387.1:102500-129740 GCF_017591435.1 Portunus trituberculatus
AAAAACCACACACACACACACACACACACACACACACACACACACACACACACACACACACACACATATATATATATATATATATATATATATATATATATATATATATATATATATATATATATATATATATATATGTATGTGTGTGTGTGTGTGTGTGTGTGTGTGTGTGTGTGTGTGTAAAACCACACACACACACACACACACACACACACACACACACACACACACACACACACACACACATATATATATATATATATATATATATATATATATATATATATATATATATATATATATATATATATATATATATATATATATATATATATATATATATATATATATATATATATATATATATATATATATATATTGTTTTATTTACTTTTTTTTCTTACGGCCTATAGCGCCTGTAGGCACACTTGACGTATATAAGCGGGATACCTGCCTGATCCAACATTATCGATTACGCCACCGCCACCCTAAAGTTGTCATATGATAAGTAAAAAAGGATGGTGTGAGTGCATATAATAAGGATCAACAGAAATTAATAAGTAGAAGTGGAAGAGGCAAGGGATTGCATGGCTGACTAGTTATGTTGCATATGGTGTTTATAAAAAAAAATAAAACAAAAAATCTATGTGGGAATGATTCAGTATAAAAATGCACAAGAAAGTAAGATAAGCATGAGAGGCAGCCATAAGTGTGAAAGATGAGAGACGTTGATCAAGTGATTATATTACAAATATAAGTGACAGTACCTTAGCACGTGACTGACCCTGCGTACCGAGGGGCAGGAGGTCCACGCTTGAAGCAGGATTGCTGGAAACGATGAGAAAAAAAAAGTTGCTTATCAACAGTAATGATATGATGAGCAGATGTATCCAGGATCAAATGCAGAAGCCAATATATGTTGATACAGATTAACCAAGGTACAGGGAATGCAAGTTCGAGAATTTATCTCGATACAGGAGACCCGGATTTCCTCGAGCAGCTGGAACTGATGGCACTTACAGAAAGTTGTCAAAATCCGGTTGCGCTGCGTCAGTAGGGATGGAAATATTCCCCTTCTTAAAAAGGTTGTGCAACATGGCTCCTACGTTAACCATCTTAACTGGTGGGCTTATCAAAACCTCGCCATGTAGGAAGTGGAAGAGACATTTAAGGTGCCAATTCCGCCATTCCACAATGCTTTGCGTCTGTTTGTGAGCCCTTAAATACAATATCTAAGATAATGACAGCCACCAATTAGTATTCATGTACCATGAACATATAGATGTGAGAGGGATAATTGAAATTATATCTTACTGTTGGTGAATTAACTTAATTTTCATTTATGATCTTTTGTTTCGACAAAGCAATATATATATATATATATATATATATATATATATATATATATATATATATATATATATATATATATATATCTTAGTAGGAACTCAGCGGGCATGATATATAATGAAAATATGATAACCAAAACTAACCTAACCCTAAATTTAAAGGAACATTATAACCTTGCATTAGTTTTGGTTATAATTTGCATTAAACATCATATCAGCTGAGTAAATGAGCTGCGAGGATGAGCCGGAAAATAACGAGATTCGAAGGGTCACGCCTTGAGAGTCTCCTTTTCTGTGCGGAATAACTCCCAGGAAGAGGCATCGACTTGGCGCAGCCATGTGTTCTATGGACGACCATTTGGCCTTCTCCATGCTGGGTTATACACTGGCATAGTTGGCGTTGACGGACTATGCTGGTAATGGCCTCGAATCAGTCTCACGAACTAATCGTTGATTTGACACAAAGTCATACCTGCGGTACCCCATGATCCTGCTAAGGCATCTAGTACCAAAAACATCAATTCGCCTCTTCAGATCGGTGTTCAGCGTCCATGACTCACAAGCGTATAGGAAGACAGGGATCACCAGCGACCAACGAGTCATCCGTCTTCACAGGTAATGACAATGTTAAGCGAGTCCATAACACCCTGGATCTGGCTAATCCACAGTACAACTTTCTGACTGATGAACACACAGAAGACAACATTCACAACACACCACCAGAGACAGCAAGCCAACAACATAACGGCCTGATCAAGTGATACTACTTCAAGCGCGGCTATGTTTTCATCAGGGACTTGATGACGTTTTCGTACACTTCTCCGGCCTAAAACGGTTCTTGAAGAAACGTCTTCCTCGAGAAGGTGATAAGATTCTCTTCACCGTCTACAAGGAAGATAAAGGATCTGAGGCTGAAGATGTCGCGAGGAATGGTAATAACAACAAGTCACGTGCCTCAGGCAGAAAGTCTCCTCTCAGGACATGGAATATGGAACCAAATATATCTGCTTGCATTTGCACAGCACAAATCCTTGCTGGCAACACATCATTGGTATTGGGCTTCCCATCGCTATTCCGTCGGTTTGTCTGTACACTTTACCGGTTGGGCAGGTGAAGAGCGTTTCTCATGTGTAGATTTTCAACAATGTCTTAAGTTTGTCCTCTGTTATGTCGAGTTTCGAGGTGTCTTCCTTCCTGTAGACTCTATCGAGAATGTACTTGATTGTTCTTTATATTGCAACATTGGTAAAATGCTTTCAACATCTAGTAATATATACAATAATGTTGTCTTATGAATATTTTTAATTATTTATTTTACGTTAAGGCCTATAGCGCCAGTAGGCTCACTTGAACAGTATGTTCAACTTCCACCCATTAGTGGCGCAGGCAATTTTATTTACAGTGGTACCCATATTAGGGCCCATGTCACCACCCAAGCTCAACCAGGGTATCATGGTGACATGTAGCTAACTTTAAACCATTCAACAAATGGCAAAGTGTTTAAGAGTGTACGTGGTAGGATTCGAACCTACAAGTAGACGTCTGCCCGATCCCACACTCACCACATTATCCACTACGCCACCGCCTGGTGAAGACTTTAGGAAATCACTTGTTGATGTTAGTGAATAAGGGGGATGAAACGTGAAGTATGAGAATTTCGTTGAGTTTCTTGCCTATGGTGTAGGTCGATGTTAGGGCATGTGACATTATCTGGCGGAGTGATTTTCCTTGCTTGTGGTTCTTCATGTTTCCGTAGGTGTATCCGGGAGATGATTCCCCGATGAATTTAAGGAACTTCGGGATGGTGAGAATGGAGATGGTGGCAACCGTCACCTTCTTGATGTTCTTTGTTGGATTTGTTGTGCTGCCGTTCCGGCAACAGTGGAGAAATCGCTCTCAAAACAGAGATGGTTTTGCTAAATATAGAAGCAGAATTGAGGGATCGTTGTATCTCTCGACATCAGTGAGTTGTCATGAGGCAATCAATGTTCATGATGCAGGGGCTGCCCCTGAGAAAGAGTTGGAGGTACACATAATGTACCTCGAACACCATTATTAACTAACTTAAACATAATTGATGTAAGCACCCACCGGCATAGGTGTGTCCAGCACTGCAACTTTGAGGAAGGCATTGCAGAAGACAACTCCTCCTTCTGTAAAGTGATTCTTCGTAACCGAGGCAAAATAGCTTTTAAGTTTATGGACACGTATAAATCAAGGAGAGCCTCACACCGAATCATTATAACAACATTGTTCACTCATATGAAATCGTTTGTAATAGTAGCGGCATATATGCTACCCTTTTTGGTGATTAAATCCAAATATTGCATATATTGTACCTGTATAATACCTTTTTTTTTTTTTTTTTTTTTTTTTTACGATCTCTTAAGGTATAATTAAATTGATGTTTGACTCAGTCGTTTGACCTCTTCTGTAGAGTGATATTCTATTTTTCTTAAGTTTTTGTAATTTTACCTAATTTACATTTTGATACAAGCTGCGCCTATTTATATAAGACGAAAGAAGAAGGAGAAAATATTGTAGCCTCAAAGAGTAGCGCAGGGTAGCGAAGGTGTGAAAAGATATTGGGTATAGCTTAGTACCTCAGTTACAGTAAAACTAATTTCCTTAAAGTTATGTGATATATATATATATATATATATATATATATATATATATATATATATATATATATATATATATATATATATATATATATATATACATCGGAGTCCCATTCGGGGGGGGGGGGGCAAAAATGTCCCTTAATCGGACTGCTCTCTCAGTGGCGACCCAAAATATCTTCATAAGTCCCCCAACGTTCTCATCATTAATTTCTATAACATTTGTGGTATTAGATCTAATGTTCAATCTGGAACACCTCCACTCCCCTAATAAGTCATTACAATAACAGTAGGCCCTTTTCTGCGTCCTCCTACTTTCTTTATTATCATTTTCGCTCCAAAGCTAGATGTTGCGTCTATGTGCGCAACAATTTCAGCCGATTTTTTAAACATTGGTGTTAGTAAGTACCAACAGCAAGGTCCCTTCCTCTTACTAAGGATTTTTTTTTTTTTAATAAAAGAGGAAAAGACATATAAATAACCTTTGTTTGTCAAATGTATCTAGGAAATACCTGTTTCCACATATTAAGAGGAGTGAATTCAGGATATTTTTGGTTGTGGGGGGGGGGGACGGGTGTAACATAGGTTAGGGTAGATTGTTTTGTTTAGGTGGATTAATTTCCAAAGCAATGACCAGTTGTAGCCAGATCTAAACATTTAACTATTTTCTCAAATAAAATGTTGATAATAAGGGTCTGCCACACCAGTATTCTTTGACATCACCCAATGACAGCGGACACCACAGCTACACTGCAGGGAAACTTTAAGCAAATAAAATGAATGTAACGAAATGGAGTATGGTAATTCAGTCACTAAACCAGATTGAAAATATTGATCAAGGATATGTTCTACACTTTGAAAATGATAACACACACACACACACACACACACACACACACACACACACACACACACACACACACCTCAGTACAGGATAGGCCAAACTTTTCAGTGCTACAGCCACATAAAAAAAAGAAAAAAAATCATAATGATATAGGGCTGCATACCATATTAACCCAAAATGATTAATGTCTGAAATATAAAATCAAAGTGTTTTAAAGCAGAAGCCACTCCCCAGGTATATGCACATTTACAGAAAGAAAATTAACTGCTCACAATATTATTTGCCATTGTCTATTAAGTTTCCTTCAAATTTAATAACATTTGCTGAGCTACATGAATGAGTTTAGTAGGCTGTAGTTTGCCAACACCTGCCTTAGTGCAATACATATATACATTTAAAAATCATTGCTCCATAATCCTCCCGAGCAACACTCTAACTGTTGTTTCTTCCAAAAGAACGTACTGTTGTACTTCTACAGGTTCTGGTACATTTTCTAGAGTAGGCAGGCCACTGTTCACACTTGAACACTTGAACAATTTATTATGCCAAAATTTACAATTTTAAACAGCATATGAATATATATGAATGAATGGCAGCCATGCAAAGCCGAAGCTTTTTAAGCAAAGATACAGATTAGTTATGTTAATTTTTAAGAGAAGGAAACGGAGGAAATATACATAATATATGAATTATGTAAACTTTGCATCCGAAAAAAACAAATCCCAACTGCCAATGTGAAATTGGCATACTCATCATATGAATTTATATTACATGTCATTTTGGCACCTTGGACATTTTGTCAACAATTTGACATAATATTTCAACAATTGATACATTTATACACAAACACAAGTCTGTACTTTCATACATATACTACATACACATTGATAGTTAGATAACAAGTATTTAAGATTTTTTTTAAAGGAATGTATTGATGGTAAGTTTTTTTTTTTTTTTTTTTATATATATATGACTAGGTATAGAGTTCCAAATTTGGGTCCTGTAAAAGCTAGAGAGTATTGAAAAAGTTTAAGGTTATGTATAGGTATTCTTAGGTTAGTTCTAGTACGGGTAGGGTAGTTATGTTGTACTACTTGAATGTGTTGATTGTTTGTGGTTTTATACATATGAATTCCAACTTGAAGTTTATTTAAATAAAATAAGTTTAGCAATTGTAGTTCTTTAAAGAGGGGTTTAGTGTGAGCAAAAAATTCAGTGTCCGCAACAATTCTAATTATTTTCTTTTGTATTCTGATTAGTAGCACTAAATGTGTTTGGTAGGTGTTACACCATATAGGGGTACAGTATTGTAAGTGGGGTAATATATCTGCATTGTACATGATTCTAAGTATATTAATTGGCATACGTTCTCTTATTTGATAAAATAGTGAAGCAATTCTGGATATTTTTAGTACTATATTGGAGATATGATTTTTAAAAGTGAGTTTGTCATCAAATGTTACTCCTAATATTGTATGATGGTTGACTCTCTTAATGGTATGGTCATGTAGTAACAAGGGCGGTAATGCATTTGTAATTCTATTTGTTAATAGCATATAGTTGGTTTTATTTAGATTGACTGTAAGCCTATTACTAATGCACCATTTCATGAAACATTTTAGTTCTCTATTAGCAATGTGTATTAGATTTTTAGGTTAATTACCAGTAATATATAGCGTGGAATCATCTGCAAATAAAAGAGTTTTTACATCATTACTAAATATTGTTGGCAGGTTATTAATGCAATTAAGAAAAAGGATGGTCCCAGAATACTGCCTTGTGGAACTCCAAGATGGATAACTCGAGAAATGGATGTTGAATTTTGGAGATTTACAGACTGTGTCGTATTTGTTAAATAGTCTTTAAACCAATTGTAAACAAACCCCCTTATTCCGTAGTGATTTAACCTTTGGAATAAAATATTATGATTAACTGTATCGAAGGCCTTGGTGAAATCTATGAAAATACTTAAGTCTTGTATATTTATTCCGAAAAAGTGTGTAAAGCTGTGAATGTATTTAGTCCCTTGCGAAAACCAAATTGTTATGCAGTATTGTTGTAACAATAATTATGTTCTTATTTGTCTATTTTGTAGGTAAGTGCCTCAATACTGTAAAACTGCCATTTCTACACCGCTAAGCATCTCTCATCTGAGTTGAGCGTGCCTATATGTGATGTTTTTTATCTAATTTCTTGTTCAATTTGGGGATCCAGTGTTGGTGTCATATAGTAAGTTATAGATGAGTATCCTGAATCTCCCAATAAGTGTTCAGTATACCTTTTATTTAAAATTTTTGCTAAAGCCTTGAATTATAAAGAAAAAATAATGCAGCTGTCATGGACACTTCTTTAGCCAATTACTAGAGATATTTGTAAAACACTGGTATGACAAATTGCCATCACATTCAGTGTGAGGCAGCCTTTTCTGCAATGATACAATTCTGCCTTGTTTCTCACAGGGCTAACAATTGGAATTAAGGTTCCATCTACACAGCCAATGACACCTAACATGGCACCAAGAAGCTTAGGTAACCAGGAACACTGCAGCCTGTGGAAAGAAGAGACAATATTATTTGTCTGGGTTTTTTCACTTGTACCTGGGTACACACCACATATGTTCCACGAGTTTTCATGACATTTCATGATGCAACACATTAACAACGATAACAACAACAAAATACTACCAACATTCACTTACATTTATTAACGTTAACTATTGTTTTTATTTCTTTATTAGGGAAGCAAACATGGTATGTATTAATTAGTACTAAAATTAATAATATATTGTAGTTGTATGCAATTTATATTTCATGAATCTATTAGAAAAAAGATAGTCTAATGTGATTAAATAAAAAAAAAGTCAAAACCTAAGATCACAGGTCAACACTTCCATTAATACTTATAGCAAATATATAGCCTACTCATCCACTTCATGTTACATCTTTACCTATATTTATTTACTGTATATTCATTCATTGAGGTGACATGGCAGCAGTTGTTTGGCCCAGCAGTTTCCCACTCCTATGGATATAGTCGTCACGTCATGCCACAAGTAGCTAGGTGACTTAACCCCCTAATATCCAACACCTCCCCCCCCCGCTAGTTGTTACGTTCCTATGCCTAACATAACATAACCTAACATAGAGGAACTGAATTGGAATGAAAGGAGCTGAGGCAAACAGGTAATTGGGACAACTTAACCTGGCACATACGTTACTTTCCCACCAGCCCATGAGCTGTTGTCACTTCCCCAAAACACAATTGCCACCGTTCTACGTGTATGTATTGATGCTTGAAGACAACATTTTAATGCTATACTTACGACGTTAAAATGTTTTACAGATGACACTGTGGAGATTTCGCTGACTTCTCTGTAAAACGTCAACAAAACATACCCAAAATTCACAGCGGTAAGGGAGCCCGAACGCGCTCATTTATAAATGCTATTATATCTTCTTTATGGTAATGGCCACTCTTTCCCATTTACAAAGAAACATTTTGACATATCAAATTTTCAACATGTCTTAATTGCATCTGATTCATGAATAACATTATTGTCTCCTGCTGGGGCGGGGTAGGAGACACCAACAGTTTTTACTGGAACCTATAGTGTTTAGTGTTAGGTCATACTAACACCAACGTAAACACACACACACACACACACACACACACACACACAAAAAAAAAAAAAAAAAAAAAAAAAACGACGTACCAAGAGACAGTCATATTGGTGCAGCGCTCCTGTTAAATTTTTGGTTGTATTTTCTTTAACTTTCTAATGTTTCCCCAAATTAGTTCTTTTCTTTGGAACTTCACGGTGGATTCGAAAGGGAGGTGAGACTAATGTGAATTTCTTTTTCATAGTTCAAAATTTATACTCATGGCATGAATTTAACCTTGTTTTGTGCTTAATTATATTTTCAAGCATCTATTTTATTATTTTTCAGTATTTTTAGAAGACTAGAATGTGTCTGATGTAATATTCATTAAACATGATGCAATAAGGATAACTCAGTGTAGTATCGGGAAGACTTATAAAATTAGGGAAGAGTTCAGGTCGTAATACTCGGTTTAGTCCAAATTATGGAGCCAGCAGATGTACTTACCTGGCTAACCAGCTTTCCTACGGTTTTTTTTTTTTTTTTAAACACATGGTTCAGTGTAATTCATTCGTAGTAAAAGAAATTCATTCAGAATGTTGTTGCAAAAATTTTCATTGGCGTCACTTAGGTCGGCTTTCTTCCCTTGAACAGGTGAGTTTGCTGGGTTCTGTTATATTTGTTGAAATAAGGGATGACACTCCCATGTAACTTGTCCGTATCATTTAGTGTTACTTACATTGTCATGTGAAAAAGTTTTTTTGTGTACAAATGACTTAGGCCGGCTTTCTTCCCTTGAACAGGTCAAGGCCATAATCTTGTCGAGTATCTGGGAAAAGCGTGCTAGTTTATTTTCTTTGGTTCTTTGTCTAGGTTAATAATGGATAGTGTGAGTGCCTGAGCAAATCATATATCTACCTCAGTGTTCATGAACTGGTGATATATGTACCAGCCAGGTAGTTCTAGATCTGAGATAATTCTGTGTCAAATTCATACCAAAGTCAGGGTGGTGTGAGTGCTGAAAGGATATTCCAAGTCGGGGTCTAAAATCACACCAGAAAATTTCTCAGTATAACTTCTCTTGGTGTAATTTTTTTTTTAATGAGTCAGCTCTATTTTTATACCAGTCAAATAAAATCCCTTGTGTAGTACTGTGTCTCAAGTCTCCAGCCCCTACCCTCTGATCAGAACGAGGAAGGCACAGAACTCCTCCTCCTACTTAAATATTTTTGTTTATTTATTTATTTTTTTGCAACATTTGTGGAGATTTAACTTCGTATATTAGAGTTGATTGAAGCAGTTATTGCACTGGTGGCAGCGATACCATTAACCCTTAACAGCAACAACCCCTTGTAACTGGATGGTGGTGAGTCCCTTCGGAGTTGTACCCCATGCAGAAAGGGGGTTGTTACACGGGTTGTTACACTGGTGGCATTAGCGGTGGGATGTGCTAAAGTTCTGATCAGTCGTATTGGGAGAGACTAGTACTCACATAGTTGTAATGTTCAAAGTGGCTATAGTAGGACACAGCCAGGTGCCCTGTAGTTTTAATGTTGAGGTGGAAAATGCAGAAGTGAGAATTTATCGTGGGAAAAGAGCCAAAGCTAGAAACTTCTTTAATGATGAGAGACTGAATCACATATTGGCATGGAGACATGATATTACTATTCTCTGGTTAGGGAGCAATGATATCAACCAAAACACTCAGCCTCGCGAGTTAACAGAGACTATTCTCAACATTGGAAAAACAATTCAGGAAAATTGTGGTTCAAAGGTTATTTTAGTGGAAATTGAAAATCGATTGTATCAATCCAGGAAACCAGTAATTTCAAGTGAAAGGTACAAAAAGATCAAACGTGCAGTCAATGCGGTTTTGCTTAGAAGCAAGAAATGTTTGTGTATAAATTTCAATAGTCTTGTGTTTACTCTTGGGAGCGATGGCGTACATTTTGAAACCAGCGCCACGACCCTCATTCAGCAAAAATTGGCTATGAATATTTGTAAAGCGAAGGAGCGTCAGCTTAACACTAACAACAACTAAATTAATACATTGGAGAGTATTAAGGTGAGCAAACATGGATCACGTTGAGAGACTAGTAGATTTTGAGGAGGACGATGTGTACAGTGGAGCTCCGTGTATTAAGTCAGAACAGGGTGAACCAGACACAAATGCCAATGGAGTAATACTAGACACAATGAGGCAGTTGGTGACTAAAATGGAAAATATGTCAATGAGATTAGATGGACTTGAGGACTCTATGTTAACAGCATCACCCACAAGGAGAGCTGGAGGAGGAATTTCTCCTGCTCTTCTTCCGCAAAGTAAGATTCAGATGCCAAGTCAAAACTTCATCACTAGCCATTCAGTTGCTCATGTTCCTAACATTAACAGCACCCCCGGTAAGGAAGTCTCAGAGGTTAGAATCAAGCCTAGTGATATCAAAATATTGGAGTTGGAAGCATTGCAGCGTTTAGACTCTGCGGCACGGCTGCAGATGTTTTTTGAGGCAGGAGGAGGAGGAGGAGGATTTGGTGTTAGGCGCCGTAACAGCGGAGGTCATATGGCGCCACATGAAACTATTTAATTAAAAACAAAAGGGTTTAAAACAAATCGTGAAATAACTGAAATAAGTAAAAACAATAAAATTAATGGTAAGTAAAAACAAAAAGCTACAATAATATACATAAAACATTAAAATACATATAATAAAATTAAATAAAATTCACAACTTTAGGAGAAGGCCAGCTTCTCCCAAAAATCTAAAAACGTCATGGCCTTGGGCCAGGCACTCTGGTCCAAGGACCTTTGAGATATAATAGATACCGCGACAGCGGTAAAGGGAGCGGTGTCGTAACTCTATCAAACTAGGGCACTCTACCAATAGGTGCCGCACGGTAAGCGGCACCAGGCAGCAGTCATCACAGTAAGGTTGAGAGTCCCTGGTCAACAGGTACCTCTGTGTAAGGTATGTGTGACCTATACGCAGTCGCGCCAATAAAGTCTGTAAACGTCGATCTCGAACATGGGTGTACGTTCAGTGAGGGATAGAGGAAATAGTGATCTCTCCCATTTTTGAGGTTGCGACCCCCGTTAGCCATCTCCTCTGCCAAATTGCTGCAACTGCCTCATGAATTAGAGGAAAGACATCTCGAAACGGAAAAGAGGCAAGAGATGGAGCGCGACTTGCTGCCTCTTTAGCGAGGCGATGTGCGTGTTCATTCCCTGGAACACCAACGTGACCAGGGACCCAACAGAACCCAACACGATATCCTCGTTGTGTAAGAAGGTATAGCCACTCCAGCGCTGATAAAACCAAAGGGTTAAAGGATGTAGTGCAAGAGAGAGAGAAGTAAGAGCACTGCGACAGTCACTAAAAATTGTAAAAGACGAAACCGGTAGAGTAACAATTATTTGTAAAGCTAGGACTATGGCAGACAGCTCCGCACTAAAGACGAATGCCACTGAAGGAAGGCTGCCAGATCGATAAAAAGAAGGGAAAACCACACTAAATCCAACACCTGCGTCGAATTTAGAATCATCTGTAAAAAACAGGGATATCATCAGAATGCATAAAAAAAGTGTTCTAAAAACCGTGTGTGGGACAGAGCTGGCAGAAAATCCTTCTTGCCATCCATGGCAGGGCATAATGAGATAACAGGAAGCTGCCAATAACCGACTCGTGGGAGCCGGAAAAAGTACACAGGAGTGGGGTCGATAGATAACTTCGCCATGAGATTTGCAACTCTAAAACCAAAAGGTTTAGGGAGACTCGGTCGAGTGACATTTGCCTGCGAACCCGAGTCCCGCAACAATGACAGACAAGGGACAGAATCGGGAAGACGGTGGGTGCGAAACCAACACCGGAGCATAGGAGACTGGCGCCGGAGGTCGAGCGGCCAGAAACCAGCATCCACAAGAAGGCTATGTATTGGAGATGTCCGAAATGCACCTGTAGCCAAGCGGACCCCAGCATGATGCACGGAGTCAAGCGTGCGTAGTCGTGCATCCAATGCGGATGAGTAAATCTCAACAGCCGTATTCCAGCTTGGGAAGTATGAGTGTGCGGTGAACCAGCAGCAACGTGTCCCTGTCAGCACCCCAAGAGGTGTGACTTAAAACCCGAGATAATGCCTGCCGACAAGACGCCTTAAGAGAACGGAAATTGTGAACCCCGGTGAGACGGTTGTCAAATAAAAGGCCAAGATATCGAGTCGCCTCCACGCATAAGAGGCGACTATTGGCGAGGTATAAATCCGGGTCTGGTTGGACATCACGGTTGCGGCAAAAATGCATGGCTACGGTCTTCGAGGTGGAGAATCGAAAACCGTTCATGTTGACCCAACTGGACACCCTATTGATCGCCAGTTGGAGCTTGCGCTCAATCAGTGACATCCTAGCAGCAGCAAACGAAATACATAAATCATCAACATATAAGGAGCTGTGAATGCCATCTGGGAGACTATAATTAACACCATTTATGGCGACTGCAAATAATGTAACACTAAGAATACTTCCCTGTGGAACGCCATCATTTAGAGCAGTAACCTCAGAGAGAACACTCCCCACACGAACCCATAAAAAACGTCTGATTAAAAACTGCTGGATAAAAAGAGGAAGCTGGCCACGAAGGCCAAAATTAAATAAGAACTGTAAAATACCATGACACCAAGCCGTGTCGTAGGCCTTCTCTAGGTCAAAATACACTGTTACATGATGATGGTGATTAGCGAAGGCCTCACAAATAGAAGACTCTAGGGATAAAAGAACATCAGTAGTAGACCTTATCTTTCGGAAGCTGTACTGTACCGATGACAAGTACTTCCCCCTCTCCAAGTACCACATGAGTCTTACATTTATCATCTTTCCTAAAAGGTAGTTCGTAGCCTGGAGATTATCTTTTCCAGGTTTCGGATATGGGAGAACCACTGCCACAGCCCAAGAAGATGGAAAGTCACCGGTATGCCAAATCATATTATAAAGATTTAAAAGAAAGTTAAAATTACTGTCAGACATGTGACGCAAGAAGGCATAAGGTATATCATCTGGCCCAGGAGAAGAGTCATGACACTGGGACAAAGCAGTCCGTAACTCGGAAGCAGAGAAAGGGACATTATAAGATTCCCTTAGCGGAAGAAAAGTTTATGCCGAAAGATTCCATTCTCTGGCGGCCACCGTTCGCCCAGGAGACAACAAAATTGGTGGGGAAGGAGCAGAATACTTCCTAGCAATTCCGCGGACTTTGTTGAAGACATCCGTAAGAGGGGTGCGGACGTTTATAGAAGAGACATAGGCTTTCCACGAGGCTCTTTGTGCCGCTTTCAAAACGCGGTGGGCCCAAGCTCAGCAGCCGAAAAGCTTCCAGGCACTGCGGATACCCACGATGTCGCCGGAGACGAGACAAGGCTGCCCGTTTGTCTTTCATCGCTGCAGTGCATGCTGCGTTCCACCAAGGAACGGGACGCTTAGTAAAGCGACCTGACGTTCTAGAGATTGTCTGAAGCGCTAAAGAAAAAAAAAATAGGTAAAATAATCAACAGCCTCAGCACAAGTAGAAAAGTCAGCCAGAGGACGGATAAAAGAGCTAAGGTCTGTGAATCAACGCCAATCTGCCTTGTCTAAAATCCAGCGTGGGGTCCGGGACTGTGGCTCAGAGTTCAGAGATTCCAATAAAATCGGAAAGTGTTCACTACCGTGTAAATCCGGTAGGACTCGCCAATTAAAATCAAGGAAAGAATTAGATGTACAAAGAGAAAGATCGATAGCTGTAAAAGTCCCAGTAGGACTGTGGAAATGTGTAACACCCCTATAATTTAAAACCTCCAATCCTTCATCCTCAATAAAAGAACGGATTAAAACCCCACGAAGATTACTAGCACTTTCATCCCACAATGGGTGACGGCCGTTAAAATCTCCCAACAAAAGAAAAGGTGGAATCAGCTGACGCACCAGGCCGTCAAGCTCACCCCTAGAGACAGGAAGCCAAGGAGGGATATATAAACTGCAGATGGTGTACAGTCGTCCCATAAAGACCTTAACAGCAACCACCTGAAGGGGAGAGTTAAGTTCTACCGGGGTAACAGGTATATCCTGACGGACTAGAATAGCTGTGCCACCGTGGTGGCCCTGGTCAGGGAAAGGAGTGTTAAAAAAGGCACGATAGCCAGGAGGACTAGAATAAATACTATCTCCTATCATAGTCTCTTGAAGAGCTACACAGGCTAGAGAGATCTCCGACAGCAAAGCTCGGAATTCCCCCCACGAGGCGCGAAGGCCTCTACAGTTCCACTGTAGAAGCTTGAAGACGACTATTTGGGTGCAGTGAACGGGCGAGCCTTTTGAAGGGGCTGCCCGTGACTCGCCTGACTAGAAATTTTCAAGCGACGAGAAGACACCGGAAGTTGTGATGTTCCAGGTCGTTGGACCGCTGCCTTTAAGCTTACCGGTGAGTGATGAGAACCATCATCACACCTACCAGTCATCGGAGGACCAGGGTCAGGCTGGAATCCACTTTTTGACACAGTTGGTCTACGAGGGGCAGCTGTGACAATATCATCAGACGTCTCCATGTGAAGAACATCCTCATCACAAGAAGCCCAACCTGAGACAGAGGATGTCACAGAAGGCTGAGCAGAAACTACTGGAGCTACCCCAACAGAGCTGTCACTGGAGGACTCACGAGCGTGTGCACCGGGAGAAACATTAGATTGCTTAGGCAGAGCAAATTCTATCGACTCTGCTTAGCGGCGGTGTCGTTTGGTCATGCCCTTCAAAGGCTTAGGCGATGGAGGAGGCAAATGGACATCAACGACATGGGTAAGTTTTGTCAAGTCCGTATTATTCTCGTTTCTTCTTACAGGTGACTCAGCTGAGTCGTCGGACAAAAAGGCAAACCTATTTGCCAAATAAACAGGACCACCCGCCCCAACAGAGCGAGAGGTAGCAGGAGGAGTTGTCTTCGGACCGGCAGACTCACCCGAAGAGCGAGCGGCCAATGAAGCATAAGATGTACCGTCCTTCTGGCGGTAGAGGAGTTCACGGCGGGCGCTACCGAGGCTGATAAATTGACTATTGGCAAGCTGTAGAATGTCTTGCTCCAAGCGATATCTGGGGCCTGGAACGTACCTGGTGAGCATCACGGCAATGGAAACAATAAGCTGCACCATTGCAATGCTCCTCTGAATGTGAGTTTAGTGCAGAACAATTACCACATCGGGAAGCTTCCTTACACGAGCTTTTGCCGTGACCATAGCAATAGCATGAGAAGCACTGAAGAAGGCGAGAATCAAAACGCCTTACCCTAAGGTTGATAGGACCGATATTGTTACGTTCACCGGTTAAACTGGTAAGATTGGCATCGGGGATCCGGTGAACAATAACAATAAAAAAAAACACTGCAGGTTCAACTGGTGAGGAAATGCAAAAGGGGGTCACTTTAAAAAGCTATTTTAATAACCCATAATGAAATTGACACATATATAACAAGAAACATGAAACACAGATATATAACATGTAGCACAGGAAAATGACATACACATATACATATAACACAGTAATAAATACAACAATGAATAACCCAACTTAATACCTAACAATAATCCTAATACTATATAGAGGCAATGTGGAAAACACGGACGAGAGAAAGTGATACTTATGCGGTGTCGCAGTGGTGAAGTGCTGGGTGATGGTAGTAATGTATGTTACGGGCGGGCCGTAACATTTCCTCCCCCCTAAGACCTCGGTAATGGGCTCATGAAGGAGGTGAGACGGGAGATTTTGATAAGGCGTCGGCGATGATGTTGTCCACCCCCTTGATATGGTGGACTTCCAAGTTGAAGGGTTGAGTTAACAAGGCCCACCTAAGAATGCGTTGGTTTCGGTTCTTCATGGCGTGAAGGAAGGCCAGAGGATTGTGATCGGTGAAGACCTTCGTAGTTTGAGGACCAGGATGAAGATAGCACTCAAAACGTTGGAGCGCCAGGACGAGTGCCAGAGCATCCTTCTCGATGGTGGAGTAATTGAGTTGATGTTTTTTTCAGCTTGGCGGAGTGATAGGCGATGGGATGGAGGATGTCACTTGTAGGGTCCGTTTGTAGTAGGACAGCACCCACTCCAACTCCACTCGCGTCCACTTCTAGATGGAAGGGGCGGGAGTGATCCGGCGTCCAGACCACTGGTTCCGAGGAGAGAAACGCCTTGAGGTGTTGGAAGGCTTGGTCACAGGTCGGGGTCCAGTGGAAGGGGACGGAAGTGCTGATAAGGTCCGTCAGGGGGGCGGCCAGGGTGGAGAAGTTCCTACAGAAGCGTCTGTAGAAACCAGCCATCCCCAAGAACCTCATGAGAGCTTTCCTGGTGTTAGGGACAGGGAAGCCAAGGATGGCCTCCACGTTGGCTCTCTTGGGGTGAACCTTGCCGTTCCCCACCACATGTCCCAGGTAGACCACCGTAGACTTCCCGAAGGTGGACTTGGCCAGGTTGATTGTAAGCCTGGCTTCCTGCAACCGACCCATCAGCCTCCGAAGACGGGTCAGATGTGTCGCCCAGTCGTCCGCAGTCACCACCAGGTCGTCCAGATATGCAGATGTTCCCTCCAAGTCCTGAGTGATGTAATTTATAGCTCTCTGGAAGGTGGCAGGAGCATTAGACAAGCCAAAGGGCATCACTGTGTATTGGTATAGTCCGAACGGGGTGATGAAGGCGGATGTTATTTGGGCCTCGTCCGAGAGGGGAATCTGGTAGTAACCTTTAAGTAAGTCTATAGTGGTTACACATTTGGCTACTCCTATACTATCTATAAGGTCCTCTATCAAGGGCAATGGGTAGGAGTCTGGCACCGTCACTTTATTTAATTTCCTGTAGTCGGTGCAAAATCGACTACTACCATCTGGCTTAGATGTTAACAGGCAGGGAGAAGCCCAGGGAGATATACTAGGTTCTGCAAGGTGATGACAGAGCAGATAGTCTACCTCTTTTTTCATCAAGTCTCTTTTAATGGGTGAAATGCGATAGGCTGGTTGTCTTATAGGCTTGATGTCATTAGATATTAATGTTATGTCATTTTGGATAGTATTACAAACTCCTGGAAGGTCACCTGTGATTTCAGAAAAGTCTAGCAATAACTTTTTAAGATCAAACTGTTGTGAAGGTGTTAAGGAAAGAAACACCTCATCAAGGATGGACATGATTTGGCTATTTGAGGGGCGTCCTTTAGGTGACGAGAAGAGGAATTCGATGTCGGACTCTTCCTCGGGGGGCACAGGACCAGACTCCTTCCCTACCAGACATACAGGTACAGTGCGAGACAAGTCGTCCTCTGGTTCTCTGGAGTGGTAAGGTTTCATTACATTAATATGAACTAGTTGGGAATCCTTACGACGGTCAGGAGTGTGGACCACATAATTTAATGGACTTAGTTTTTGAGCCACAACATGAAGGTCCCATGAACTTACTGTGAAGAGTATTGCCTGGAGTGGGGAGAAAAACTAAAACCTTGTCTCCTGGTTTGAAACTTCTCATGACAGATTTGGGAAGAGAATTCTGTTGCATTTTAGTTTGAGATTTGAGGAAGTTTGATTTAGCAAAAGATCTGACTTCACTGTTTTTATTCTTAAGGTTACTGATGTAGTCAGACACACTGGGGCTTGAAGGAGTATTTTGAGTAAACCATTGTTCCTTTAATATTTTGAGAGGCCCCCTAATCTGTCTACCATAGAGTAATTCAAAAGGGGAGTAACCTAAAGAATCTTGAGATTCTCTTAAAGCGAAGAGAAGGAAAGAAATACTTTCATCCCAGTCTCCTTGATGCTCCAAGCAATACTTCTTCATAATGGATTTTAATGTTTGGTGAAACCGCTCCAGACAGCCTTGGCATTGGGGGTGGTAAGCCGAGGAGGTAACATGGTCGATGTTTAGCTCATTCACTTACTGTTGGGAAAAATGGCTAGTGAAATTGCTACCCTTGTCAGACTGAATTTGTTTCGGAATTTCTACCGAGGTGAAAAAATGTATGAGATGTTTTACAATGGTCTTTGATGTGATGTTCTTAAGAGGGAATGCTTCAGGGTACCTGGTAGTGGGATCCATGAGGGTTAACAAATACTGATTCCCTCGTTTGGTTTTGGGTAAGGGCCCTACGCAGTCTAGAATGATCTTTTCGAAGGGCTCCGTCTGAACTGGAATAGGCGTCAGAGGAGCTGGCACAAGGCGTACGTTAGGCTTACCCACAATCTGACATATTTGACATGTTTTTACATAGTGTGACACATCCTTTTTCATTCCTGGCCAAAAAAAATGTTGAAGAGCCTTACAGACAAGGGGATGGCAACTTGAACTTGACTCCTTCCTGATAATAAAAACAAGGCAATTTAGACATATCCTTTGTCTCACTGGCAACATGTCTGATCTTAGCCAAAGTGAGATCATTACCCAGTACAAGATGTACCCCAGGTACTGGCAGTTCACCAGGTTTAATGGCTACCTCAACCTCTCCTGAAATGAACGGGCACTGTAAGCTAATATTAGCCAAGGGATAGGAGAGCTGTGATTCGAGACCTGTAAGGATCACCTTCTCCCCAGTGAAAGCCTGTTTGATGTTAGGGATGACATCTTCCCTTAAGATGGATTGGGCAGCACCTGTATCACGCAGAACCTTGATATTTATTGCCTTGTGTTTACCATCAGTCAGGGACACTTTACCTTGATACATGTACGAGTCATAAAGTTCTAGAGGAGAGTCGACAGGGTTAGCTAGGGCCACTGGTTTCTTGTTCTCAAATGTGTTAGGTTTAGGGGCCACAAAAGAAAGTTGACGTTGAGAACCCTTGCAATTTGGGTGTCTACATTTTTGGATCGTGTGTCCTGGCTTCTTACAGTATGTACACCAGGGGGAATTATATGCATTTGGCGAGAATCCGATCGGCTTACCACCCGCGCCCCCAAAACCTACCCCAAAGGAGGACCTAACATTAGATAGTGAACCACGACCTCTACTACCCAGGGTTCCCATCAACAAAGCAAACGCATCAGCCACTTTAGCGGCAGAAATAAGATCACTTTCACCCCGTTCTTCCACATGCCTCAGAATATTAAAGGGTAACTTGTTCTTCCATTCTTCCAGGACCATTAGATTGAGCAACTCCGAAAAGGTGGTAATGTTAAGGGCGGCTAACCATTTCTTAAATTGTCTTAGTTTCTCACTAGCAAATTCAACATAGGTGTGAGACTCTGGTTTCACATACTTTCGGAACTGTTGTCTGTATCCATCAGAAGTGATAGAGTAGGCGTCTAGAATGTTACCTTTGATCTCTTCATATTCTACCTCATCACTAAGGCCGTTGTATACCCTATAAGCTTTTCCTACTAGCTTAGAGACAAGGAGAGACACCCACTGATCCTTGGGCCATTTATTCCTATTAGCAATGCTCTCATAAGCGCGAAATGACCCGTCAACATCAGATTCATCAAAAGGGGGAACTAGCGGAGCAGCTATAGCAGGATTAAAGCTTGCTAACTGTTTCTTTATATCTATTTCTTCCCCTCTAATCTTAGCGTCATTTCGTAGGGCTAACTCCTGAATTTCTAACTCTTTCTCCTGCCTTCTAAGTTGTAACTGAAATTCTCTCTCTTCCTTTTCTTCCTGTAGTTGTATTTGTCTTTCCCGTAATTCTCTCTCTTTATCTTTATCTTCTTTTTCTGCCTGTAGTTGCATTTGTTTTTCATGCATCCGGTATTCTAGTTTAAGCTTCTCAATTTCCCATTGACTTATACTACTCTTATCCTGTTCTTCCTGGGGACTGTGTATTATAGTCCTCGTAGAGGCTGACATGGGAGTTAACTCTTCTATGGCATTTCCTAGCAACTGACCTTCTTGCACTAGATGTTCAACAACTACATTCTTAATGACCTCTTTAGTCATCTGAGACGTGATGGGAACGTCAAACTGTTTAGCGATGGTCTTTCATTGGTCCTTCTTGATATTAGCATCTTTAAGTTGTTCCAGAGAAGGGTCGGCACAAAAATCTTCAACGTTAAACTGAGCGGAACCCATATTAAATAGATGTTAAACCACAACCAAAAAAAAAATGATAAACGAATTACTTAAGTGAGGAACTTGGCAGAGTGATAATAAAGGCAACCTTGGAAATTACCTAGATTATACTTAAGTAAACACTTATGAGTACAATCACTAATGAGGGGTAAACTAGAGAGTTACGGCATTAAGAGGGATCCGGATTACTCTAGTTACGAGACTTGAGAGTGAGGAGCGAATTGTACTGAGACTTGTTTTTGATAAGGAGGCGGATTAGTCTGAGAGACTAGTTAAAATGGCCAATTCTAACTAACGAGAAAAATGATCTGCGAAGTGAGGGGATTGAGGGTTCGCATGAACATATGATGATCCCAACACTTGGATAATACTTATTACACACCTGCCTATGTGCAAAAAATTGAGATAAGTGCTATCGGTGAACACGCCTTTCTACCTGGTTTCCTGCTCTAACACTGCTATGCGATACCAATGAAAGTCACGAAGCACGTTTAACCCAAAAGGAGCTACTTTATCGCACAAAGGTAAATTTAAACCACACGCAGAGTAAGTCACAGAAAAAAAACACATCAGAGTCACACCACCACAGAAACAAAAAAATAATGTAATCACAAAAAAAAAGTCACTGGAAAAATGGAACACTGAACATGGGTTATAATGGTTCTGTCACGGTCACCAATTGTTACGTTCACCGGTTAAACTGGTAAGATTGGCATCGGGGATCCGGTGAACAATAACAATAAAAAAAACAACACTGCAGGTTCAACTGGTGAGGAAATGCAAAAGGGAGTCACTTTAAAAAGCTATTTTAATAACCCATAATGAAATTGACACATATATAACAAGAAACATGAAACACAGATATATAACATGAAACACAGGAAAATGACATACACATATACATATAACACAGTAATAACTACAACAATAAATAACCCAACTTAATACCTAACAATAATCCTAATCCAATATAGAGGCAATGTGGAAAACACGGACGAGGGGAAGTGATACTTATGCGGTGTCGCAGTGGTGAAGTGCTGGGTGATGGTAGTAATGTATGTTACGGGCGGGGCCGTAACAATATGAACACGGTCAGGAAGGGTTGAACCAAAAAAAGTGAGAAGGACCATGTTGGAGGAGTTCCTCATCTTAGTCAGCTAGTATTTCCTCCTCTGGAAATTCATAAAGGTCTTGACTATAAACACAACCTTTGCTATAATTAAAGATGGGATGAGCTTTAACAGTCTCAAACATGCTGTCAGAAGGGCATGGGAGATGTTGGAACATCCTCGCTTGTGTAATATCCTTTAGCTCGCACTAGCACCCCTTTACCATATTTCTTGAGGTTTCCCTCAGGAATAGTGCCAATTTCTTTGGCAAGATACCAGGAGGCATGAATGAAGTTCCCACGCCCATTTCTATAGTACGCCACAAACGAACGAAGAGGCGGGATCTGGCGGACCTCAGGAACTGAATTTTCTATATAATTTTCAAAAACATATGTGATGTAATCCATGTCACTGTCTGAAATATTATGTGACTGGAGAAATTCAGTTTTAAAGCCATGGCTGGCAAGGGGCAGAGATGCTACATGTTCATAAGGTAAACGGGCTTCATCACATGACATAAACGTTACTTAGCAGCGATTAGAAGGAAAGTCCTTGTCATAAACCAGTCGAATGCGAACAACCGTGCCATACGCCTTGAGATGTGAGTGCAAGGCGTGATAGGAAAATGATGGATTAACATTTACCATCAAGAGGGAGTCATATGCAGCAAAAACGCAACCCTCAGAAGAACTCCCAGAATAGTAGACTGCTGTGGGAGGCCTTTGTGGAGGGGAATCCTCCTTCCCACTCAGACCTGAAGATGACGTCTCGTGGGCTAGGTCAACCACCCCTTGAGTACCTGAAGATTTTTTGTGTTTTCCCCTCAAAAAAAACAGTAACACAAAAAATTAGCTCCAGGGGCAAGGAAACCACCTACTGGAACTACAATGGGAGGGAGCGCTGGCTGCTGTGGACGGGATACCTCGTCCCCATGCGGACCATTCGTTTTAAAAAAAAGGTCCCACATGATACGAAAGTTTGTCCACGACAGAGCTGAGACCTCTCTCCCAAAGCATCCCAGCCTGGACACCCAACCATCCAGCACAGGACGGCCCCTATTGGGCGATCCTTCCAGCAGGTGGCTCCGCTGGTCCACTGGCAGCCTACGTAGGAACCATTTATTAGTCTAGCCCCTCACTGGCGACCTTAGTAGCATGGTAGCCCTCTTCGCCTTGAAAGGGCAGAGCAGGGGCCTAAGCACCCTTTAGCCTCGCTCGCCAGGTCACAGGGGCACGCAAGCCCCCCCACCACGACAAGGCAGTTCCCATCTGGGGGGGGGGTTAGGCAGTTGAGAGGTGCGTAAGTAACTCTAATGCCTGGAAGTAGCAAAAACACGGGTTGATGGAGATTTGGCAGTTATGATTCATGCAGCTCAAAAATAAGGAGAAATAAGTGTATGGAAAGATTGTAAAACATACCTTAGCCAAGAATTTGGTGTGGATAGGAATTTTGAGCAAGCTTGGCGACAGAGCGACACTGTTCATTATGATTGGTTAGAAACCCCTCAGTCATTTGTTCATAAGCTCAAGTCTCACTATGCTGCTATCAGAGGAATTTTCATAATGAGCTTCTACCTGACCGAGACAAACTTCTGAAGCGTAAATTATTGCAGGGATTCCCAAGAAGTAGTAGAGACCTACTTGAGGCTTTCATGGATGATAACATTCCCTTGAACAAATTCCTTGGTCATGTGGAAAGGGTTTTGCTACTAAAACCACATGCATCAGTCAATTCAGTTCCTAGTCCACAAGCAGAGAACATCTCTCAATCTCTCTCTTGCAGTCGCTCACAGAATTCAGACAGACTGAAATCGGACACGTTCCCTTCTACCAAGTCTGAGGATCGCTGGTCAGAAATTACTGCTAGACTAGATCAGTTACAACAGCAAATTAATAAGTCAACTCATTCTAGAGTACCCTCAGCACCTCGGAAATTCTGTACTTTTTGTCAAACCGAGACTCATTTCTTGAAAGATTGTTGGAGAAAGCCAGACAAGGGATACTGCTTTGATTGTTTGAGGTACGGTTGCCATTGGGGTAACCCCACTTGTCCTGGCAAGGCTACACGAACACCTTTTTCACGAGCAAACCTCAATAAGAAATCGTCTCTTTCCTCCACAAGCTCAAGTTCAGACCGTAACAATCAGTTGGCTGCAGGAACCACCGACGTACCAGTGCTCAATGACTAAGCCAAGAAAATCTCTCCCCTGTGATCAACCTTACTGTAAATGGCAAATTATGTTCTGCGTTACTGGACACGGGAAGTGGTGTAACATTGATAAGGAAAGGTACAGTTCATAGTTGGAATCTTGAAGTAGACAAATCCAGGTGTCTGCCATCATTAACAGCAGTAAATGGACAACCACTAAAGGTGCTTGGAATGGTAAAGGTTGACATTCATGTAGGTGATGAAGAATTTTCTAAACAGTGGATTTCAGTAGTGCCAGATTCATATCTCCAACGTGATTTGTTGCTGGGTTGTGATGTCATTCAGCGGTCAAGCTTAACTTGGAATCCCCGGGAGAAGGTGATGCTTTGGGGAGGAACCGCATATCAAATTTCTCATATTCCTACAACCCAAACTAGTGTGCAAAGAATTTCTATTGCTCATCCAAAGAGTGTCCAGGGAGAAGAGAGGGACAAAGTGCAGCCTAAAGATATGGTCCATTTAAAACCTCATCAGAGTAAAATAATGCAAGTTAAAGTTAATGAACAACCTAGATCAAACATTTTAGTGTATCCTCAACCTCGATATTTGTCTCAAACCTGTCCTATGTTGGTGGAAGTGAGTGCAGACCAAACAATTCCAGTGCTTGTAACTAATTTGTCCAAGGTGCATCAATTTCTTAAGTCAGGTATACTAGTAGCTCAGTATGATAAATATTCAGGTCCAGTCAGTGATTCATCAACACAAGTTTGTCACATGTGGATTGAGAATGCATTGGAGCCTCAGGGGAACTGCGTAGAAGGGACTGGTACCCGGCCCGAGCGTTTGCAAAAACTCATTGGTCAAGAAGATTGGACTCACTTTTCAAATGATCATCAAAAACAACTGTCTGATGTAGTGTTATCACATGAAGAGTATTTCATGTTAAATAACAAGGAGATAGATACCATCTCGGGAGAACCTGCCCACATTGCAGTGTCAGATCCAAACCCTTGTAAGTCTCCCATATACCCTTATCCAGAACATGCTAAGATGATAGTATCCCAAATGCTAGTAGATATGGAGGAGAGAGGGGTGATTGAGCCTTCGAACACAGCATGGCTGTCTCCAATTGTGCTTGTGAATAAACCAGATGGAAGTAAAAGAATGTGCCTTGATTTCAGAAGGGTGAACGAACATCTATCGGCTAACATATCCGTTACCTTGTCTTGATGATTTGGTCAATGTCGCAGCCGGACACCATTACTATGCCACACTAGATTTGAAGGACGCTTACTTTTAAATAGTCCTAGATGAAGAAAGCCGTGATCTCACAACATTCTCAGATGGTGTATAACTGTACCGTTTCCGTAGGTTATCATTCAGGCTGAGCTGTGCACCTGCAATCTTTTCTCGCAAAATGGCTGAAATTTTAACACCCTTGTCTCGTGAATGATGGCTTAAAAATTACCTCAATTACATCATCTTATGGGCCGAGGACTTTGATCAACTATTGAAAAGGCTGCGTAGGTTGTTTAAATTGTTAGAAAAGTAAGGAATCAAGTTGAACCTAACTAAGTGTGACTTTGGGAAGCAGGAGGTGAAATTCCTAGGTCATAGAGTGTCTAAGAATGGGAGTACTCCTGATCAGAAAAATCTAGAACCAATTAGTCAGAAAAACCGCCTAAAAATGTTAAGGAAGTTAGAAGATTCATTGGCATGTGCGGGTTTTACCGGAAGTTTGTGCCTGATTTCTCTAAAATTGCCACTCCTCTTACAAATCTCATGAAAACTACTGCAAAATTCATTTGGACTGATAAGTGTCAGGTAACATTTGAGAAGCTTAAAACTAAATTGATGACAATGCCTATTATGGCTAATTATCAGCCTGAACTTCCTCTGATTTTGGTAACAGATGCTAGCGATGAGTGCGTTGGAGCAGTCCTTCATCAAATTCAGCCTGATAAGAGTATCAGACCTCTAGGTTACTTAGAAAAAAAAAAGAGTAAATGCGAGCAGAAGTATTCCGTCACAGACAAAGAGGCACTAGCGGTAGTGTTAGCCTGCCTCCATTTTCATCATTATCTTTGGGGAACAAAATTTGAAATTCAGACTGACCACCAACCACACACTAACATCTTCCGTAGAAGGACCAAGCCATCCAGAGTAACTAGGTGGATGTTAGAAATGCGTGAGTACAACTTCTGCATAAAGTATGTAAAAGGAAAAGAAAATGTGGTGGCTGACCAGTTATCACGTCCTGTTAGGCTTATAAAACATCAACCCAACGTAACCTGGTTAGGCCTAACTAGAGAAGAATTCATAAGGGAGCAGCGTGAAGATCAGACTTGGAATGACCTTTTAAATTACTTACAAGGTGGAGTATTGCCTGGGCGGAAGATAGCTAAGGCAACCCTTGAACAGTTTGATATTGTGGATGGAATACTACACTATGTTAGAGAAATAAAAAATACCAGTCTAATTTACACTGTAGTTGTACCCCGTCATCTAGTCAGAAAGGCTCTAGAAGTTGCTCATGATCAGTCAGGACATTTTGATCAATTTAAGTCTATCAAACAGGCAGAAGAATTGTTTTACTGGCCTACCATAAAGTCTGATGTTATTAAGTATCTTAAAGAATGTCTAAATTGCCAGAAGTTCAAACACAACCAGGGTATGTCACAACCATATAGAGAGTTGCCTATAGTTTTACAGCCGTTGGAGAGGATTGCTATTGATCTCACAGACATGACCAATGGTCAGGATGGCCATAGGTATATCCTCACAATAATAGACCATTTCTCTAGGTATGTAAAATTTTACCCCTTAAAAAAACTTAAAACAAACATGCCCAAGGAATAGTAGCTAAGCTTTCCCAGTATATCTCTGACTTTGGCCGACCACTCTCCATCCTGTGTGACAATGCATTGGAGTTCACGGGAAGAGAACTGAAAACATGGGCGGATCTTCATGGAGTTGAGCTGCTCTACACCACTCCTTATCACCCTCAGTCAAATGGACTCATCGAAAGAATGCATCGGACTCTGAAGACTGTGCTGGCTCAGATGTGCAAGGGTTACCCTTTAAGGTGGCTTGCCCTTCTCGGAGATTGTCAGTCGCACGTGAACCTCGCCATACATAGCAGCACTGGTGTCTCTCCTTACGTAGCATTCTTCGCAAGACAACCACCTCGTTCTGTCACAGCGCCCCTCCTGACGGTCCAATAGTGACGCTCAGAAACTTAAGCGCTTGATCAAAGACGCTAGTGTGTCGTCACAGAGGAGGTATCGTGCAGTGGCTAACCGGAAACGTCGTGAAGAAAAAGTCTCAACTGGGTCTTTGGTGTGGGTGAAATCAGAAACTCAATTACCTGGTACCTCTACCAAACTGAATGCTAAATGGAAAGGACCATATAAAGTGAGTGAGGTAATCAGGCATGATCAATTGTATGTGGTGGAAGACCCTTACACTGGGAAATTAGTGCAAAGAGCAGCGGAAAAAGTAAAACCTTATGTGAGTCAGAGTG
>NW_025541388.1:0-2500 GCF_017591435.1 Portunus trituberculatus
ATTCCAAGTCGGGGTCTAAAATCACGCCAGAAAATTTCTCAGTATAACTTCTCTTGGTGTAATTTTTTTTAATGAGTCAGCTCTATTTTTATACCAGTCAAATAAAATCCCTTGTGTAGTACTGTGTCTCAAGTCTCCAGCCCCTACCCTCTGATCAGAACGAGGAAGGCACAGAACTCCTCCTCCTACTTAAATATTTTTTGTTTATTTATTTAATTTTTTTGCAACATTTGTGGAGATTTAACCTCGTATATTAGAGTTGATTGAAGCAGTTGTTGCACTGTTGGCAGCGATACCATTAACCCTTAACAACAGCAACCCCTTGTAACTGGATGGTGGTGAGTCCCTTCGGAGTTGTACCCCATGCAGAAAGGGGGTTGTTACACGGGTTGTTACATTGGTATTAGTAATTACTAACCCCACGCTTAAAAAATCGGCTGTTTAACTTGCTCTTGCACTCACGCTCTCGAATCCTCCGAGTTTTCCACCATCTGGCTTTGATTCAATGGTCACTCTAATTAAAATGTATATGTGCTATCTATATATCCCATAACTCCTCTGACTATAGTAAATTCTTTGACTATTAACTTCCAAAGTGGACTACATTCTGTTCCTACATGCTTTCGCGGAGATCTCCATCCTTGGATATTTCAATGTTCTCTACCTGCTTTGGTAGTTCTCTCCCTTCGCTGACCATTCTGGT
The DNA here is from genome assembly GCF_017591435.1 of Portunus trituberculatus. Classification (NCBI taxonomy): domain Eukaryota; kingdom Metazoa; phylum Arthropoda; class Malacostraca; order Decapoda; family Portunidae; genus Portunus; species Portunus trituberculatus. The sequence continues at coordinate 704 of NW_025541388.1, forward strand.
GAACTAGCCTTCAACTTTGCTATTCTCCATGGCCTATAGAAAGTGGTGCAACACCATGCTCTCATTCCTGACCGTCTTGGAGATACGCCCGATGTTATCTATTTTTTACTTACTTCTAATCATTCAGCTTATGCTGTTACCCCATCTTCTTTAGGGTCCTCCAATCACAGTTTCATTTTTGCATCCTATTTTATTTTTCCATCTCCTTCTCAAAATCCTCCATAAGGAAGATGCCTCTGGCATTTTGCCTATGCTAGTGGGGGGAGACCTGAGGAGGTATTATGCTGATTTTTTCCTGGCATGATTACTATTTCCGTGTCAGTGATCCATCTTTATGTGCTGGACGCATAACAGAGGTGATTGTGTCTGGCATGGAGGCGTACATTCCTCATTTTCTCAACCTAAAGCTTATATAAACCTTGGCTTAACGCATCGTGTTCTCGTGCAACGCATGGCAGAGAGGTTACCCACAAAAGGTGCTTGAGCCTTCCATCTCCTGAATTTCATGCATCTTATATTTCTGCCTGGGATCATGCCAAGTCTGTTCTTCAACTTGCCAAACACTCTTACATAAATAGAAAAAATGTCAAAATCTTTTAAACTCCAACTCCCCTCGTGACTTCTGGCATCTAGCCAAAAATATCTCCAATAACTTTATTTCTTCATATTTCCTTCCTTTAAATCATCCTGATGGCACCACTGCCATCTTTTTTGTCTCTAAAACTGAACTCATCTCTCAAAACTTTGCTAACAGCTCCGCTTTGGATGATTCTGGGCTTGCTCCTCCTAGGAAAACTTATGGATCTGATAAGGTCTCTCCTATTGTTAAAAAAAAAATTGAGCTTCCGTGCTTGCACCTTGCCTGGCCAAACTCTTTCAACTCTGTCTACATACTTCTACCTTTCCTTCTTGCTGGAAGTTTGCCTACATTCAGCCTATTCCTAAAAAGGAATTTAATCTCTCAGACTACCGTACTACAGCTTTAATATTTTGTTTATCTAAAGTATATTTTAATCTACCCTGAATAGGAAGATTATTAATCATGTCACTTCACAACTTTCTATTTGATCGTCAGTATGACTTCTGTCAAGGTTGCTCTACTGGTGATCTTTTGGTGTTCCATACTGACTTTTAGCCATCCTCTTTTAGAGATTTCGGTAAAGTTTTTGCTGTCGCGTTAAACATATCAAAAGCTTTTGATAGAGTCTGACACAAAGTTTCGATTTCAAAACTGCCCTCCTACGGTTTATATCCTTCTCTCTGGAATTTATCTCAGGTTTCCTTTTTGACCTTTCTATTGCCGCTGTGGTAGACACCACTGTTCTTTTTCTAAATATTTTAACGGCTGTGTTCCTCATGGCTCTGTCCTCTCACTCACTTTCTTTCTATCATTCATTAATGAACTTAACCAAACTTCTTGCGCTATGCACTCCTGCGCTGATGACATCACCCTAAATCATTCCACCTTCTTTCAGAAACGACTAACCCTTCAGGAAGTCATCAGATCACACAGGGATGCTACAGAATGACTGGCTTCTGATGTTTTTGGGATTTCTGATTGGGGTAAAGAAAACTTAGTAATGTTCAATGCCTCAAAAAAAAACTCGAATTCCTCCATCTATCATCTCAACACAACCTTCCAGACAACTAACCCCTCTTCTTCAATGACATTCAACTGTTCCCCTCTTCCACACTAAATATCCTCAGTCTGTCCTTTACTCATAATTTGTAAATGGAAACTCCACACCTCATCTCGCACTAAACGAGCTTCCATCAATTTAGGCGTTTTGCTGCGTC
>NW_025541388.1:5000-15000 GCF_017591435.1 Portunus trituberculatus
TTTTTTTTCATTTGTAGGATAAACAGATAACTATAAATTCTACGAATTTATCAACTATTCCTCATCTTTGAGCTAATTTTCTGTCACATGTTGGTTCAGAAGTAGTGGTACTTGTCTATACTGAATAATAATAATAATAATAATAATAATAATAATAATAATAATAATAATAATAATAATAATGATAACAATAATAGTAATACTGAAAATAATAATAATAATAATTATAAAACGAAAAATAAGGAGACAAAACGCTTGAATATATTGATGATGACAATAATAATAATAATAATAATAATAATAATAATAATAATAATAATAATAATAATAATAATAAAAATAATAATAATAATAACAATAATGATAATGAATGAAAATAAATAATAACACATCCTTCCAAACAACCATCCCACTCTTTTTTTCAATACAACACGTCGAGGGAGATAAGCACACAAAAATTCGAGAAAAAAAAAAAAAAAAAAAACGACGAGTGCCGATGCAAAGACAACACTCCCGCCAAGAAACTGAACCTGACGCGGGCAGCAGGACCAAACCAAACAAAGCAAAGTAAATCACCAAACATGGATGCCTTTAATCGAGCTATTTTAGCAGTGGGAGTGTGTGCACTTGCTTTGCAAGAAGAAGAAAGAGTGAAGCAGCAGAGGAGTAACAAGAGAGGGAGGATGTGGACACGAAAATGGTTAACTAGAAGGGAAAAAAGCAGTCAGCATAGGAGGTTGCTCAGGGAGCTGTCACTTGAGGATGGGGAAAGCTAGAAGTGGATGGGGTTAAATAAGAGCTAGTTCCCTGAGCTTCTTGAGCTTGTTAGGCCTGCTATTGCCAAAAGGGATGCCAACATGAGAAAGGCTGTGACACCAGAGGAAGAACTCGCAATTAATCTACGTCGTTTTGTTACAGGTTAGTAACCTAGGTTTATTTATCGTTTATATGTAATCAGACCATGTCAGGTTTGGTTAGGTTAACCTAATCTCACCTCACCTGGTTGGTCCAGCATAATTGTGGCATGACATGATACATAAACAAGTGGTTCAAACAACTGCTGGCATTCCAGCCCAATGAACAAATATATAGTAAATGGAGATATGTACACAATTATCACAGGCTGGGAAAAAAAAAAAAAAAATATATATATATATATATATATATATATATATATATATATATATATATATATATATATATATATATATATATTACATAAACAACCAACTTTAGTGCTCAATCTGTAAAACTTATTAGTTCCATTTGTATACAGGAAACATGATAAATAATTATTATTAGAGTTTATGGTTATCATTATCATTGGAGTACTTTTTACTATGAATATATTATGATTATTTTTTTTTTTGTATCTTCTGAATGATAGGTTTTGTATAAGAGATTATATTGGTTTTGCTGTACATTACCTTACTTATTAAATATTATAGATTTATGATAAATTAGGTTTCCTTTGGCTAAGCACAGTATATATATATATATATATATATATATATATATATATATATATATATATATATATATATATATATATATATATATATATATATATATATATATATATATATATATATATATATATATATATATATATATATATATATATATATATATATTACTTCTATACTTCCATCCACAGGAGAGTCACATTCATCTCTGAGCTATCAGTTTTGAGTCAGCCAGAACCTCATTTCTACTTTCATTCATGTAGTCTGCTCAGCCATATACCAAGCAATGAAGGTACAATATCTGAAGATTCCAGTAAATCCAAAAGAGTGGAAGAGTGTTGCCAAAGATTTCTTTTGCATGTGGAATTACCCCTCTTGTGTTGGTGCTTTAGATGGAAAGAGAGTGGTCATCCAGAAACCTGGGAATTCTGAATCTGATTACTTTGACTACAAAGGTCACTGTAGTATAATTCTGTTGGCTTTGGTAGATGCCCATTATATTTTTTTGTTTGCAGATGTAGGCCCAAATGGCCTACATCTGCCGTCTGGGATAGGTGTTGTTTAAAAAGGGCAATAGACAATAATTTAGTGAATTTTTCTACCTCCTGATATTCTTCCTTTTTCTGATAAACTGTGTCCATACGTAATTGTGGCGGATGATGCATTTCCCTTACAAAATGAACTGGGGAAGCCATACCCAAGAACGAATTTGACTCATGATAAAATTATTCACAATTATAGGTTATCAAGAGCTAGGAGAGTTTTTGGGAATGCCTTTGGAATTTTAGTTCCACGGTTCCAGATATACTGTCTCCTGATTAACTTAATCAAATAGTTTAGGCTACCCTAACCCTTCATAATTACTTGTAAACTACATCCAAACAACCATACTATCCTCCAGAACTTGTTGACACATAAAATATTGATCAACGTCGTGTCACAACTGGACAATGGCATAACAACCTTCATCATGGGATTATAAATTTAGCAGGAGTTGGTCAAAGACCTGCAAATCAGGCAATGGAGGTACGTAATACATTATGTTAATATTTTAACAATGAAGGTAGTATGCCTTGGCAGAATGATATGACACTAATGCACTAAGAAACCTGCAGCAATTCAATACAGTATATAAGTGCCATAATTCACGACAATATTTTCAGACAACGACTGTCTATGAGTTTTTATTTTTTTATATATATATATATATATATATATATATATATATATATATATATATATATATATATATATATATATATATATATATATATATATATATATATATATATATATATATATATATATACTATATATTTTTTTTTTTTTTTTTTTTACAAAGATAACAGTGGTACAACTAAAATATACAGTAGGGTAGGCTCTTGTGCTACTTCTAGCTGTGATAGAAAGTTGAGGAGAGCCTGTATAACCTTGACGGATACTATTTTTTTTCTTTTAACTATGTTCATGTATAACTTACGAGTATATCATGTATTTATGAGAGCTAATAATAGCCTTAATTAGTGTATATGTATAGTATTATCAATATTTCCATAATAAACCAAGCCCAGCATTTGTGATTTTCTTATTATTCCCATAATCAGGCATAAATATCCCATCTCCCTTTCATCATAAGGTGGGGAGGCTTCAGACCTCCAGAAGAAAAAACAAACATATATATATATATATATATATATATATATATATATATATATATATATATATATATATATATATATATATATATATATATATATATATATATTCATCCTTGTTTAAAGGTTTGTAGATATTTTATGGAAATTTACAATTGTTATTATTGCTGACTTGTTATCAACTTTTTTTTTTGTTTCATTAATTTACCGTTGCCTAACTTAGCACTTCAACTTCTTGTTTTTCTATATAAGTGACATAAAGAGACGAGACAATACCCAAAGCATAAAGATAATGGTTCACACTTATATTCGTACTTTCTTTAAAAAAATATTATTCCACTTTTTTCATAAATCATTTAAATAACAGATTTAATATATAAGATTAATATTTTGACATTATATTATTCCTAGCTTATATATCCATTGAGGATAAGAAAGAAGTAACATTATATGGCTCCTGGAGTTTATTGAGAAATATCTAGTTCTGGAAATTCTTCTTCCAGAAGTTGACAAATGTTGCTCAGAAGCCTGACCAGTTTATGAAAAGGCAATTTCTCACATGCCTTCTTCACAATAAGCCCACAACCAGAGGAAACATCCTTTGGTGTGTCCATGTCAGATATTGCATCTGACATTGAACCTAGAATTTAAAGTGTGCCTTCATTACTATTATCCACTTTTCTTGAAGGTGTCCACTTTGGACCAAATGTAAGATTAAGTGGTGGCTGTGATGGGGTTCCCAGCACTGGAGGTAGTGATAGACAAGATAGAGATGTTGAACGAATATCGTGACAGCTAGATGTACCTGTTCCTACTTTAATACAAATCACACCTTGGTTTGTGTCAAATGTAGAGTTTCCAATGGCATCATCAGAGCTGCACACCGCAATGATGGCCACCTGATGATAAATGCATATTAATTATTATTTAAAAATAAATTAAAGTGACAATGGATACAGCCTACAATGATGGGAAATAACTGAACATGTTATGCACAACAATTTTTATGTAGTGGTATACAACTTGAGTAAATGAGTTCAATGAAAATTGAGCAAACTGGTTCAATGGTCAAGTAAATGCCAACTTGAATTTGCATACAAAGATGCAATGAGTAGCAGTCTTTGAAACCAAGATTAAAATATACATGTGAAATTAAGGTACAGCCATGATGCAAATATGTCACAGAGCAGGACACCTCACCATGAACACCAATTAATTTTCATATGTAAAACCTGCAAAATTTTGAAGGTTAGTTCATGTTGCAGCAAGAAATTAAAAGTACACTCACAAAACTTTAAAAAGTTGTATCCCTAACCACTTCAATACTATGATGAATTTTCATATTCATTCAACTTGCTATTTGGTAATTTTATACAGCTTCAGAAACTTATGTTGATATTAAAATATTGCAGACTCTGGCCATTGGTTTTATGATCTCTATACACCTTTCCTAATGTTAATAAAACCGTCTAATCGTACACTACTAACTCATGATAAAAATGTGTCCCAGTGTTGAAGGAATTGAATATAGTATGATACTGTACTTCATTCAATACTGAAAATATTATCTTACCGGTGCATGTGAGTCAAAGGTGGCTGTTGTACAGCTTGGCCCTGGTTTCACAACATCCAATAAGAAATGCCTTGAATCAAGCAGAGGCCACTGAGAGTCACTGGTTCACTCTTGCCTTCTGACCCACTCTTTACAATCCTAATTTTCTTGAGCTCTTGCTTGCATGGGTTCCGAAGATTTGTGTATTTGGTCTGCACATTTTCTGAAAAAAATATAATTAAACAATACCTACCTGTATAATTTAATAGTCCAATGTGTGAAGGAAATTCTTCTTACAGTAAATGATAGTTTTGTGAATACATAAAAAAAAAATAATAATATATACATTTTTTTTTTTAATGTAGTTTTCCTGCATTACCATGACACGTTTTCATATTTATTTTGCTTATTATTTGGTAATTATATACAGCTTCAGAAGTTTATGTTGGGATCAAAATAATGAAGACTCTGGCCATTAATCTTCTGACCTCCATAGACCCTTCCTAATGTAAATTAAATCATACCCAAACTCATGGTAAAAATGCAACTTAGCACTGGAGGGGTCAAACAATTCAAAAGCAAAAGCATGGACCATTTTTTTAAAAGGATATATATATATATATATATATATATATATATATATATATATATATATATATATATATATATATATATATATTTTTTTTTTTTTTTTTTTTTTTTTGCACGTAACTGAGTTAGGTACCAGTAGCCTAAGTTCGGCCCTGATTAGATAGGTTGGGTCAGGTAATGTCGTCTAATTCCTCCTTTACCACATGCGTGGGAAGAAGTGGAAATAGAGCTGGACTTTATGATATGACCCACAAGGTATTTAGAAATATACTTTGTCTTATCATTTTTTTTTTTTTAAACAAAAAAAGTTACACCAATCCCCGTTGTCAAATATATTTTTTTCCCTGAATAATTATTTACATTTTGATTGTCCAGATGTATATTAATACATAACATAGCTTAACTGGTGTAATATCCTGGATTTATGGGTGTAGTGCTTGGAACGTGTCTGCTATTTGCCTGTATAACTCTCTTTTTAATTATTTATTTTTGGTATAATTGGGATCGACGGTGTTCCACAGTGGTAAAAATAATACTGGCGAACCAACTCGATGAGGGTGTGTTCCACTCGTTTTCCCCAAGTTAGTGGAGCCTTAGTGTAGTAGGTGATAATCTCGTGGTTTGATTCTATGCGACAGACGAAAGCAGAATGTATTCATACCACGAAATCAAATCATTCGACGATCATATATCTTAATAATTAAACGCGGTGTATATATATTTAATATCAGGGAATTAAATTTTATATTATAAAAGTGATACTTAACACCAATCAAAGGATAATAAGCTACATTATTATATTTAATACAGTTTATTCACTATAGACTTTCAACAACTTTCTCCCAGTCGCACGAATTCCTCAGCAATTTTCGATAGTCTCCCAAGACGCCTCTTCGAGCGACATCTTCCTTCGTCTGCGATATATTGTCGAAAATTATGTCGCGCGACACGAAATCGCGAGAAAAAGTGCCCATGTGATACGCGCTTAACTAGACATTTCACATTTCATCCCTTGCTAAAACAACTTCTATGAAGTTGAGCGTTTTGAGACGTCTCCTCCAGTTTTTTTTTTTTTTTTTTTTTCTTCTTGTCCCTCCAAATGTCATACAAGGGTCTTATTTATCCTTGTATGTAGTACTCTTCTCATATTTAGGGATGGGTTCTACTCACGCAGTTTTTGTCAGGGTAAAATCGAAAGCTTTTTCTTCTTATAAACTCCCTTCCTCTGACTGACTGTCTTCAGCCTCTTTCTCACCGCCGGAATTTTGTGTTGCTTTCTATCTTTTATCACTGTTTTCCTGCTAACTGATCTTTTAATGCCTCTTTAGCGAGAAATCGTGTCCCTTGAAAAATCGTGTACCATCCATTCTGCGCATGCGCCACCAGAGGAAAAACATCGTCCCCATCCGTCACTATGTCCCCTGTCTCTGTCACGAACAAAGGAACAGAGTACTTGGATATGTTACTTTGAAAGGTTCTCTCTCTCTCTCTCTCTCTCTCTCTCTCTCTCTCTCTCTCTCTCTCTCTCTCTCTCTCTCTCTCTCTCTCTCTCTCTCTCTCTCTCTTCGCATGGTTAAACTAAAGTTATATGCGCGTTGGACATTATTGTTATTTTTTTTTTTTATGCAGCATCACTGCCGTTATTTCTGGTTTTATCCTGGTCACTAATCCTAATAACTTTGTTCATATCCCTTTTGTTATAATCCCTATTCCACGTAAATGCCTCTATTAGGTATCCTCTTAACCTGTCTTTTAAAGGAATGTACACTTTCCTAAAGATTAATATTAGTACCCTATTTGCCTTATTTGAAGCCTTTTTGTATTGTCTTTTTAAACCAAGATCAGAGCTAAATATAATTCCTAAATATTAGTTTTTCGCACCTTGAACCTATAAAGGCCTCGTTGTCTGTCGTGTACCTATTGTGTGGATTTCCTCTATCTTGGCTAAGTACTTTGGATTTGTTAATATTAAACTATATTTGCCATTTGATCACCCTGCCTGCAAAATTAAGTCATTCTAATTACTCTCTCCCATTTTTGACGGTCAGTGCTACCAGGCATATTTTCCCGCTATTTGGGTGATGTTATTCATTCAAGTTTAAGCATGCTCCGTTCCTCCGTACCTGCGGACCACCAAACGAGGTGCGGAGGTCCAAAGTGCGGAAAAAAAAAAAAATTCAAAAGTGCGGAAATAACAAGAACGAAAAGGCGACATTTTAAATCCGTACCTCCGCACCTGAGACATCTGGGGAAAGACGAAATTTCAAGTCCGTACCTCCGCATCTGAGACAGTTACAGAAAAAGCGAAATTTTGAATTCGTACTTCCGCTTCCGCACCTGAGATTTTCAAGGGAAAAAAAAAATGAAGAGGACAGTCCGCACTCCATAGCGTTACTTTCGGCCGTTTTTGGCGGTAGGTGTTACCAGGCATATTTTCCAGCCATTTGAGGGACGTCACTCATTCAGGTCTAAGCATGCTCCTCTCTCTCTCTCTCTCTCTCTCTCTCTCTCTCTCTCTCTCTCTCTGATGATGATGATGATGATGATGATATTATTATTATTATTATTATTATTATTATTATTATTATTATTTATTATTACATTATTAAGTTACAATGACTTACAGTTTCTACTAACCGTGCATACATTACAATGATTGCAAGCATACATAATCCCATATATATATATATATATATATATATATATATATATATATATATATATATATATATATATATATATATATATATATATATATATATATATAATAGGGATTATGTATGCTTGCAATCATTGTAATGTATGCACGGTTAGTAGAAACTGGAAGTCATTGTAACTTAATAATATAATAATAATAATAATAATAATAATAATAATAATAATATCGCATTTACTTAAAAAAATAAAATAAATAATAAATAAATAAATAAATAAAAAAATGCATGAAATTCCATATAGTGAACCGACATTTAGAGCAAAAAAAAAAGTTAGAAGCTGATATATTCGCGTAACTAAGCAGATGGTAGAATATTAGACATGTAAACTAAAAATGTCAAGTCACCAGAATCTGATGAACTATGGAAATGAAACGTCAGTAAGCCGTTAGCATCGGTGTTTGGGATGTCATTAGAGGCAGATGAGGTGCTGATGATGTACAAACAAGCTAATTTTCTACATATATCTAAGAAAGGCGATAAACCTATACCATACAATACCATACGCAAAACTATTAAAGTGGCCCGAAAAATCTAGTCCGCATCTCAAAAAAAAAAAAAATAAATAAATAAATAATAAAATAAAATAAAATAAAATTATATATATATATATATATATATATATATATATATATATATATATATATATATATATATATATATATATATATATAATTTCATTTTATTTTATTTTATTATTTATTTATTTTATTTTTTTTTTTTTTTTGAGATGCGGACTAGATTTTTCGGGCCACTTTATTTTATTTTTTTAAGTAAATGCGGTAAGAAAAATATAAGAACATCGACTAATATCCCCCCCAGAACTAACCAGCTCCTTATTAGCTGCCTTTAATTAAATTACCTATTTATTCTCTAGTTTTAGCCCTAAACACCTGAAAAGAATCATTTATGATCCGTATTTCCCTTATCGGCTATCTTCAACTCTTAATTTATTTTACCTTTCCCTATTAATCTGTTAACGTTATATAGTGGCCTTAAAACCTCATTTACTGCCTTTATTTTTCAAAATATATACTTGTCTTCAATCATAGGTAGAGGTTTAATCTTATTGTTTTACTTCATACGTTAGCTACCTGGCTTGCATGTACACTATCAACAACATATTTAAAAACCCATCAATATTTACCAGCCCCTGATCCTTACACTTCGGCCCTTTCAGTTTCCCCCAACCTCACATCGCCCTTCTTAGCATGACCTGACTCAGACCATATCTCACTTAATACCTTTTCACCTCCCCTGGTTTGCTACTTATCTTCTCCTCGCCCACTTCACACCTCACCTCAACTCTCTAACTCAGCCCCCTTACCTCCATTTTGGGCATTATCTGACTGTCTCTCTTTCCATTGTCGATTTTTTTTTAATTAATCGAAATCTGTCCTCCTAAAGTCAGATACTTTTGTAGTGTTTTTCCTTAAAAAAAAAAAATAAATTGTGTATAAAAAAATCAAATAAATAGCATTATATATATATATATATATATATATATATATATATATATATATATATATATATATATATATATATATATATATATATATATTGGAATTAGTCAAACCTAAAGAAATTCATTTGCTTGACTGTTTGCCCGCCATGAAGCTCTAGTTGATGTTCTTATATATGAAATCAGCCACCATAGATATTTTATTGTAACTGGTTGCTCGTTTCATTTTTTTTTTTTTTTTGTAGTATATATCCACCATGTTTAATCTCCTGGTTAAATACATTTCTTGTTATGTATCACAAGTTTCTATTACCACAATGATATCAAGATCCTCAAAACACTTCCTCTAAACCAATCTATCTTATTCAAATACTTCTACAATTCGTGAAATAGACACTACGTTATTTTTTTTATTTGCTGAGATAGCTACTTTTTTAGAATGAAGTGTTTTGTTTTTACTATTATCATTATGAGCCTTTTTTCAGTTCTGTTAAAAAAGAAATAATAACATTCGGGTGCATTTACCTCCTGGTCAAGTTTTATATCCAAAACCCGAACAT
>NW_025541388.1:20000-42500 GCF_017591435.1 Portunus trituberculatus
AATATGTAATGTATTCACGCTTACTCATCAATGAAGCTTCAGAAGCTTCACTAGTACCAAGCATTTGACTTATAGGGCTAAACTTCCCAATCAATCAATCAATCAATCAATAGAGCAGTCAATCAGCCAATTTAAGAATCAATATATCAATAAATGAAACATGAACCACAATATGACATAGAGCAACAAAACAGCAGTTAATCAATGTCTGTAGGCAACAACAATCATGGAACATGGAACAAGCATGGAATACTGCACACGAATTTTAATTTGTCAATCAAACACTAATGAAACATGACACAGACAGGCATATCATTGGTTAACTTTAGTGTCCGTGTAACAATAAACAATATGCAATACAAGATACATTGTAAAGATAGTTGCAAATATTAACATGTGAAGCATGTTTTAATCATCAGTCAAACATGTGTACGATGACACAGACCAGCAGAACATCACTTTTAACAATAGCTACAAGGTGAAGGACAGTAGTAGAATCAAGATTCACACAAAATCAAATTCAAATGCAGTGTTCACGTGATTACATTGAAGAGGTCTGGTTTTGACATCGAGCATCACACTTACAAAACACGCAGCAGGACATACTTTCATTCTTGCACTTGCACCTTGACGTGGCACATGCTTGGCAGCCACACAGTGTGAGCATTTTCTCCGGAACTGGATGGAGAAATTTTGTTGGCAGCAAAGTACCACTCTCATCAAGTTGCCAACCAAAATGTTGTGGCTCGGGTATGACTGGTGGCTGGTCTAGGATCACTAGACAGGTCCGGATTCTCCAGAAAGCTCTCAGAATATGACCCCTAACAGCACTGGATGTAGGAGCCAAGCATGATATGGAAACTTTTCGTTTGAATTCAATGAATCTAAGCTCATCGAATGATGTTGCTTTGGTGCTGGGGCTCCACACCTTCAGGAGGTAAGTTTCTACCGCATGGATATCCTCATCGGATAGCATGCCACTCTCTCCGAACTCAATGAGATGCTTCTCTGGCTCTGCTCGAAGAGCTGCAGCTTTTGTCCCTATCTTGCTAGTGACATCATCGCCAGTCACAATGTGTGCTTTCAACAAGACTTTGCACAGCAATGGACCCATTTTTTGAGCTGCATCATGTAATGGCAGAAAGCGTCTTTTTTCTCCAGTGCCAAAACTTATCCAGAGTTCCTTTAGACCATTATGTTGCATAGTGTGGAAAAACCGAAGTGCGAGGCACACAACATCAGTGTCATTGGAGAGTATGACAACCCTCTCAGTGCCCTGGGTCACGGCCCACATCATGTGTGGTACCAGTCTGAGATCTGCTTCCTCCAGCTCATTGTGTAGTTCTGGAAGTATTGTGTTCCCTTGGACTTGCAGTGGTTCTAGACACTGATCTGGCAACACCATGCCACTGAGAACAACGTCCACTGGGATGTCCAGTTTGGGTGCCACTTGACGTGCAAAGTGTTGAAGTTTTACTTTGTTTGAGCTTGAAGCCCAGAACTTGTCCAATTGCTTGGGGATAGGAGTATCCTCAGTTATGCTCGCAACCTCAATGGCTGCCACATTTGTGCTGCGCCTTTGCCTTTCAAGTTCCTTCACAGACTGTTCAGGGTAGCTGTCAAATACAACATGCAACTGCGACTTGTCACACATCTTTGATGCAGAGATGAACACTGTAGAAACTGCCTGCTTGAACGTCTGGAATTTTATCAAAGGCAGCATTCGGATGCGAGCCATAAAGTCCACAATGACAGAAGTTGACATTGCACACTGTTCAATTCTTGGTTTGCAAGCATCGAAATCAAGCAATTTCTGAAGTTCTCTTATCAGCACGTGTTTCACTGGTTTGCTGGTAGTATCTGCATCGAACAGCGGACAGTCGGGCGTGAGGTCATGTTTCAGGACATCCTGAACAGACATTCCTCTAGACAAAGCAATCTGCATCTGCCTCTGGCCTTCAAAGGATGCCTTTTGTGTAGCTATCTTGGAGGAAACAACTGTTGTGACTTTCGCTTCTGCTGAGAATTTTGGGAGATTGGTCTTGGAGATTGGCTCAAAGATTTTCTTCTCTTTCCTGACTAGCCTCTCTGCCCTGAACTCCTGAAACCTCACACCACCATGGTCAAGGGCATTTAATAGCCTCTGAGCAACCGGTCTGTCGACACACTGCTTTGTTAGGAAATTATGCAGCTGCACATTTTGTGTAACCTGGAAGGGGTTTCCATGTGCTCGAACGAAGTCCAGTAGCCTGGTGACATTGGCATTGAACTTCTCTCCCTTCTTACCGGTCAACTCATGGTGGGATACATCACAGTGGCTCATGACATTGGAGTTGGTGAGTTTGCGAAAGACGTTACTGATGGCCAGAACCTCATGATAAACCATCTGCCATTCACAAACGTAAGCACTTCTCTTGGTTTGACCAATGATTCCACCTGCGCTCTTCTGTGAGAAGTGAAGTGACTAATCAGTTATGAGATCACTCACACGGTCACAGGTACAAAATGGCTACAAAGATAGATTTCTTTCTAGAATATTTGATCAAGACTACAACAAACGTGAAAGATTATTGATTAAACGTGTGAATAAGACAGCAGTAGGAACGATCATATACACAAATCAGCAGCGCACATACCACGAAATGTGCTACCACTGTATCGAATGAGCAAGCAAATAAACACGTGTAGAGCACTGCAGACTCAACCTTTAGAAGCTACAGTCAAGAGCGATTAAGAGAAACCGAACATTGTAGCTTGGAATATTTCTCACACAAAGCATAGAAATAAAATTCTAGTCTTGTCTTGAAATACAATAAACATGCAATCAAATACCAGTAGAACGAGCATACTTTGCTAGTTTTACCAGCAAATACGAAAAGCCAAAGAAGAAGACAAGTGCATGTCGACTTCCAACGATCTCTGCTGTAACAGAATAGTGGCCTAGTGACGTCATTAAGCTGAACACCATACTGCCACCTTGTGTATTTGTCAAAAAAAATAATCTACTTCTAATTATAATCAGTTTTGTGTTTTAACAAACTTTATGGCCAAAGTCAGTTATTCTTCCATAAAAAACAAAAAACAATATCGTCACCCCGAGTGTCACATTTATTTTTATCTTACCTTGACTTGAAATGCAAGCTTGTGATTTTCAATTTTGGGGAAAAGCTGTGTAACAAAACTACATACAAGGCACCAATGCCATCAAGTTTCTTTAGCCTAAGAACATATATTCAGAATAAAATCTGACATCTCAGTGGCAAATATATTCGGAGTTATGTGAGGTGGTCATTTTGCAACATCTAAAACAGTTTTGGCGGCCATTTTGGAAAATATCTTCATTATATCTTGCTGGCACCTATTCCATCGTAATCCTCGCCCATGGAAACCTACATTTAGCACCAAGTCTGATCATTTTACCCCAACTGCGTACGAAGTTATGGATGAAATAATATTTTTGGCGGCCATTTTGGAAAATGGCGTCTGTAGGGGTTATGCCGGATTTTGACGATGTCTACCCAAGCTAAAAATGTAGAGCAGGGTCGAATTAACAATATTCAGCAATAAAACTGAGAGCACATACAAAGTGCCACAGGACTACATTGTCGCTACTGGACTACCACTCTCGTCGGTCTGGCACAGTGAGAGAGACGCGTGTTGGCTGGGCTTTCGAAGTACTTGCTGGTCATTGGTCTGGGAGTTGTGCCCTCCCTTGAGTAGCTGGCTTGTTACTCGGTAGACCGTGGCTGTGTAGGGCAGCAGGCTTGTTGTCCTAAGGACAGTGTGGCCGGTTGGGGCTACATTTCCTGTTGTGCGTTCGTCCACTCGGGTGTGGCGACGCGGAGGGACGCGTTATTGTTTCGTCCTGTTGTTGCTGTTAGTGGATGTAGTCACCAGTGGGGTTTGGTGGGCGGCTGTGTGCCCCCATCATCTTTGGTGTAGTATCAGTAGTATACTGTATTGTAGTGGTAGTAGCCACGCACACTATTGAATGCTGAGAGGCTTCATGTCGGACAGTGGTGCGTAGTTGTCGTCCGCCAGACTTTGTCTGTGACAAGTATCTGGACTCCGTGTATAGCTGTTGTCACCCATAAGTGGTGTCTGGGTTTGTGTGTACATCACCGGGGCCGCGTTCCGTTGGGGACCGTATGGCGTACAGTATGGCATACTTCCCCCGAATCGGGGGGGACCAGCATACGGCTCGCCTTGCGGGAGCGTGCGGGAGCTTGCGCTCCTCGGAGGTGAATGCTTGGCGGTGTCTGGCAACTATTGTTTATCAACAAACCGCAGACGTCCGCCGCTTCACCACTATATTTTCAGTGTGGGGGATGTAAATGATATTTTGACAGCTTATGCGACGTCACAGAACATCAAAAACAATGTGGTAAGTCTGTTATCCCTTGTAGAATGCTGGAATAAGGCAATATGACGAAAATATTAGTATTTATAGCAATAAATGACGGTGTTATATGTGTCGCATTTCTTCCCACAGCCTCTGAGGCAGAAGAGACAGCCTCTACCGCCATGGTAGCTGCTGCAGAGGCCCCTCCAGCACCTGTGGCTGCAGGGACAGTTTCCCTTTGCATTCGAAAGTGTTTCTTGAAGTTTTTCCCGGAGTACAGAGGCACTATCATCTCTGCATAGTCCTTGACCCGCACAGGACTTGGCGGCCTATCATCTCCCTCTTCTCCTTGCCTTGGCAACCTCTCTTCTCCCTCTTCCTCTTGCCTCAGCAATATTTCCTCCTCTCGTGCTAAGAGGAGCTCTGCAGCGTCCAACAGAGGGTCTTCTGCGAGCTTTTGAGCGAGGAGGAGGAGAGCAGCTTGGACGGCCATCTTTGTCAACAATACCCGTATGGCTTGCGCGTTCCCTTGCGTTCCGTTGGGGGTTGCGGGGGGGGGCAGCGTGCTAACTTCCAACGGAACGCAGCCCGGATGAGCTCTACACATCATATATTGTAGTAGTCGTAGGCTAGGGGTGTCAGTCTGACAGGTGTTAGGAAGCACTTGTCGTAGTAGGATAGTATAGTAATATATACACTGCGCGTGTTGTCCCAGTTTGTGATTCATCACCGTCTGTGGACAAGGCGTGCGGAGAGGCATTAATACTTCATAGAGAAGTGGGTGGAATTGTCCTTGTGGGCGGTTTCTCTAGGGGGTATTAAAGGAGATGCTGAGGCGGAGGAACCTGAAGGTTACGGCGGCTGTGACTTATAGTAGTGGGGACTCTGTGGAGTTTTTATATTCCCCACTGTACTGGCCGTAACAAAGTTGGCGATTTTGCCAGAATAACATTCTAGTGAGCTGTAGCAGTTAACCGCAGCCGTGGCGTGTACGTAACAATATAAACAAATAAATATATATATATATATATATATATATATATATATATATATATATATATATATATATATATATATATATATATATATATATATATATATATATATATATATATATATATATATATATATATATATATATATATATATATATATATGTGTGTGTGTGTGTGTGTGTGTGTGTGTGTGTGTGTGTGTTGCCACCAGAGGCCCAGAGATAGCCGGCGTGTTTCCTCGCACTACCACAAGGTTGATGTGCTGCCGTATCCACGGTCTCTCGTGAGGCTTTCTGTTTCGCTGCATGATGCGTTTTCCCATGTCATGAAATAGATCGGCGAGGGCTATGCCCAATAATCCGCTCGTCTTGACGGCGAGAGGCTCAAATTCTTAAAGCAAAGCTCCTCGGCTACTCGAGAGGCTTCCTTAGCGGTAGAACCAGTCAAAGAGCTTGTAGCTAGCGAATATGTTTACTCATGCGTTGTCACAACATAGTGACCCCTTCCTAAAGGGGAACATTGTTATGCTATCTCGTCGGGGTCTATCTCCTTAATCCAAACTTCGCGTCTCGAGGATGGCTACCAAATCAACTGCAGCCAGTGCCCGGTAAATTAGGTCGGTGAGGGCCGCATTGCGAGGTAGACGGCGTGCGTTCTGAGAACAAGAAAGGCTATTACGATGGCTATAGGTGTCCGTCGTGTAGCTCTTGAGCGGCAGCAATGATGTTGCTGGACACAGAGCCCAGCCTTAAATGCGACACTCACGCTGACCGCTTCGTTGGGAGGAAGCCAACACATTTTGCAGGAATAGCTGAAAGCCATGCCCCACTGTTTGATGCAGAGGCAGCAATGAAACTCTCTCTGTCAAGCTGGTTGGCTGAATTTGGTAGCTGCCTAGTATAGGACCCGTTGTGTGTGAAGATTGGGCATGAGGGCGAGACACTGGTTGTCAGTAAAAGTCTCCATGACAAAAGTCAGGTGGATAGGTTTTGCAGTAGTGTGCTCTAAACTTTTAGTTTTGGGTATGTTACATTATTAATATTATTTTTTTTTAAGACACTTCACTTTCACTCTATGATTGCCACCTTCATATTTTCTATTATATTGTGTTTAATTTTCATTTCTGAAAATTTTATTTACTTGCCACAAACTTACATGCACTTATCTTAAAGTCGCATTTTCTTCCTTCCTCTTTCTTCTTTTTTAATTTGCATAATTACACAACACCCACACACACACACACACACACACACACACACACACACACACACACACACATACACACACACACATACACAAATGTTTTTAAATGTAATTATTATGATGCAAATTTTCCCAGAAAGAGCAAGTAATTAGTCTGGTTGTATAATAGTCTCGTTCTATTTCTTGATAAATACAAGATTATCAGAACATCTTTCATTTGCTTTCCCTTAAAGCCTTCGCTATCATGACATTTTGTCATATTCGTTCCATTTGCTATTTGGTGATTTAATACATTTTCAGGAACTCATGTGGGAAGATTACAACAATGAAAACTCTGGCCATTAATGTTCTGATCTTCATAGACCCTTCATAATGTTCTGATTTCCATAGACCCTTCGTAAAGTAAATGAAATCGTCTTGTGCACAAATCTCAGGATAAAAATGTGTCCTAGTACTGAAGGGATTAAGACAATCTAGTATCACTCAGTTTGATTGGGTTTGGGTTTTGCATAGCAGCACTGTGGAGACTAACCAAAAACCTTTAGTAGAATATAACTATAGAGGGAGAAACCCTGTTTTAGGCATACAAACAGCCATCTCTCTTTAGGAATTGGTTACAGTTGATGGTACAGATCAAGCCAACATGTGACTTTTCCACATAGCCTGCCAAGTCAGTTCGGCATCTAATTAAAATCTCCCCAAAGATGCAGAGTTAGGGAAGCGTGTAACCATGGCACATTGGTGCATTGTACATTGCAACATCGCTATGCTGCCTGTCGTATCTGCTCGTCGATGACGTGTGCAGACTCAATGACGCGGAGACTCTGTGCCGCGGACTCGGCGGCACAGATTTCAGATACTCTATGCAGTGGTTCCCAACCTTTTTTGTCACGTTCCCTCTTTTCCAGTCACTTTTACACCTATGGACCCCTACAACGAGAATAAAATCTTCCTGTCATCTCGCGGGCCACTCATGACCATCCAAAGGGTCAAATTTGTCATGTGACATGTGGGTTTGACACCCCTAATACCGTTAGCTAATGTAGAGCAATTTTAGCATGTAAGCATTCAATTTCAAGGATCGTGTACAATAGTATGAATTTTATTCTTAGTCGTATGTTTCCTAATTCCAGTATAATAAATAGATAAAAAAAAATAAATAAAATCTCTATGGACCCCTTTATATTCTTCCATGGACCGGACCCCTGGTTGGGGACCACTGCTCTATAGAGTTCGTACTCCGCTCAGATCGCAGTGATTCGGCAACCTCTCCCTCTAATCCTTACACACTTGGGAGGATGGGAGCCACGCCTCTCGCTCTCTCTCTCTCGCTCTCGCTCTCGCTCTTGCTCTCTCTCTCTCTCTCTCTCTCTCTCTCTCTCTCTCTCTCTCTCTCTCTCTCTCTCTCTCTCCGGTATGGCGCTAGCATATGCACTAAAAGTTAGGCATGCTGACTAACTTTTCTTAGTAAAATCTATGGGGTCTAGAAAGAGTGGCAATAGAGTCAAAGTGTGTAACAATGTTAGTCAATTTGTAACTAAGCACTGAAGCTGAGTATGACCTCAGTCAAAGATATTCGAAATATTCTACTAATGCCTTTGTACTTTACACTGGTTGTACTAACCATCATAGTCACATTGAGTAATATAAGTAGTAAATTTATGTATAACTGAATAGTAAAACTGAGCATGGTATTAATCAAAGATTTTTTTTTATTTGTTTATTTTTTTTCTTATGTAGGAGAGAGAGCCAGCCAAGGGCAACAACATACAAAATAAAAAGTCCCACTTGAATGCTGGTTCTCTAGAATATGAGTAAAGGGTTAGCAAAAATTTGGGAGCAAATGTCTTGATACTCTTAAAAATAAAAGTCAAGTCGTAAGAACTCGGAAATACAGAGGCAGGTAGGGACTCCCAGAGTTTACCAGTGAAAGGTATGAATGATTGAGGGTACTGGTTAACTCTTGCGTTAGGGGGTTGGGCAGAAAAGGGACGAAATGAATAAGAAAGCCTTGATCAGCTAGGTGGCAAGAGGACGGGAGCCATACAATTAACAAGATCTGTAGGACAATTAGCATGGAAATAGCAATCAAAGAAAGGAAGAGATACAACATTACGGCAGTGAGAAAGAGGCTGAAGACAGTTAGGCAGAGGATGGAAGTTCACGAGCCAAAAAAGGTTTTGATTCCACCCTATCTAGTAAAAGAGTTTGAGTGGAAATCCCCCAAACATGCAAACAGTACCTTATATAGGATTGGATAAGACCCTTGTATAGAGTTACCAGTTGGAGGGGAGAGAAAAAAAACTGGCAGAGACGCTGCAGAACTTCTAACATCATAGTAGCTGTTTTAGCAAGAGATCAGAGGTTAAGTTTCTAATTAAGATTATGAGTAAAGGACAGACCGAGGATATTCAGTGAGGGAGAGGGAGACAGTTGAGTGTCATTGAAGAAGAGGGAATAGTTGTCTGGAAGGTTGTGTCGAGATGATAGTTGGAGGAATTGAGTTTTTGAGGTATCCCAAACTATTAGGATTTCTCTGTCCCAATCAGAACTCTTGGAAATATCAAAAGTTAGGCGTTTTGTGGCGTCACTACGTGATCTGTTGATTTAATGGAGGATTGGTCGTCTCTGACAGGACGTGGAAAGATGTAGGGTGGGATCATCAGCGTAGGGGTGGACAGGACAAGAAGTTTCATTAAGATCATTAATGAATAATGGAAAGAGAGTGAGTGACAGGACAGAACCCTGAGGAACACCATTTTTAATAGATTTAGGAGAGCAGTGGCCGTCTACTACAGCAGCAATAGACCGGTCGGAAAGGAAACTTGAGATAAAGTTACAAAGAGAAGGATAGGAACCATAAGAGGGTAATTTACAAATCAAAACTTTATGCCATACTCTATCAAAACCTTTTGATAGAATATCACCAAAATATCTAAAAAAAAAAAGATTTTTGAAGTGTTACCTTTATACTACCTAAGAGATGTGTTTTGAAACGCCGGAAATGTTGAATTTTCTTTGGATGTTCATTATTAAAAACATAGGGCCCTGGTACCAATGTGGCTACAGACATTGCAATTTATACAGTTCAGTTACAGGTGTACCATCAAATAATAATAATAAAAAAAAATCGGTCTGACTCATGTATGTCCTAATATGTTGAATGGGCACACTAGACTGCCCTGTTTTTAGTCCTGCTTTTGATACTTAAAGGAAGAAATAATAATGTAGAATTGTTATTTGTATGTATATTTAAAAGAAGATTGATATTTAAATTTATATGGAAAGATAATAGTATATTCAGAAGTATCAATATCACTAAATCAAGCAGGTGAAACAACCCCAATATAACTAAGCAACCATCTGGTGATAAGAGATGGATGCATATAATAAGTAAATCAAACAATATTTAATAAACAAAAAACGTACAAGCATGCAAAGGAATAGATGGTCATATCCAATAGATCAGTCCATTTATTTAGAGTACCAATCTTGTGGCATGTCAATTTGGACTGCAAGGGGAAAGAATGCAGGTAAAAAAAAATTATGAGAATGTTGATATTTACATTTTTTTTTTCACTGGAAATAATGTATTTACTTACTTACTTACTTACTTACGAGAGAGAGAGAGAGAGAGAGAGAGAGAGAGAGAGAGAGAGAGAGAGAGAGAGAGATACTGCTTTAAACCTATTAAAAATTATATCCATCACCTATGTTATTTAGCCATGGCATTCAGCAATATATGTGATGCAAACTCTGCAGGTAGACAGATCATGCCAGTTTAATGCATTTATTTATTTTTTTTCTATTTATTTATTTTTATTTATTTATTTTTTTTTTAGCATAGTTTCATTAATATTATGCAGAATATGCAGAATATGCATATTATGCAGAATAAAAGTGAAGGTTGCCTTCTTATTGATTTAAAGGCATATTTGACTTGCTACCAGCTACTGAAATGAACAAGTTGAACCAGTTTTTTTTTTTTTTTCGGAACTAGGGACTGATGCCATGTTTTGCGTCTAGATAAAGGGACGTACATGTAGGCCTACATGTGTAGAGGTTGTGATGCATAGTGAGTTATGAACCTGATACTTGAGTAATAAAATGGATGGCTAACTGTTTTTCCTCAATAATGACAATACTGAATAACTGCAGGGGACATTTTTTGCAGTTTGAAATTATGCTGTACTTTTTGGATGGTATTGTTTGTTGGCGGGCAAAGATTTAGTTGCCATACACAATAGCAAGTTTTGAAAGAGTATTCCAGACCCGAAGCATGTATACGTACATGTATTGTCCAGGGGGAAGCAGCAGTTTTACCAATGTAAAAGATTGGAATGCTTTGCATTCCAATCTTTTACATAATAATAATAATAATAATAATAATAATAATAATAATAATAATAGCAATAATAATAATAATAATAATAATAATAATAATAATAATAATAATAACAAAACAAAACTCCAAAGCGCCACATGACAAAAATTAACGCCAACTTTTTTGTTTACTCTCTCCCCCGGTGGAGTTTCCCCGATCTTGTTTCCAGCCTTGCTCTCGTGTAGATGTATGAGCGGCGCAGGTGTGGCTGCGATACTATTAGGTGATCCGTTTCCGCACCACCTCTCCAAACAGGTCTCTCTTCCTGACACTCATACGCTTCCTCGTCCCCAGCAACTCACTACCTCTTGTTGTACCGTACTCTGAAAAGTTTCTTATACGTTACACCAGACTCAAACCATTAGCATAAACGGCGATAAACACGGGGGCTACGTGCCATATCCACATTTATCATCGCAGTATTCGCATATACATTATACAACATTTCCTTCACTATTTTAGATGCCCATGTCACTAATACTACGCCCATTCATCATCAAACATTATTCATGATGTACAAATGCGTCATAAATAACTCAAATATCCTGTAACATCAAGATCAAGATCAAGATCACTTGTGACGTCACGACTCTTGTGCCTTTTTCTATTAATTGCCACTTTTTTGCCTAAAACAATGTTGATCAGTATATTTTTCATGGTTTCCTTAAATTTTGAGGCCATTTCAAGTTATTTCATGGCGTACAACCTTGACAGAGTGACTGCATCATAGATAATTAGACGTCATCATTACCAGTCAAATCTGTACTAAACTATTCTGTTGTGTTCCATCAAAGCATTCGTCGTGTAGTGCCACCTTGCGGTGGGTTCCGGGAACATTGCTTCTAGATATTATTCATTCACATTGACGTGCAGTGTGGTTGTAGAGTTAAAATAAGGTTTTCTTATTAATAATATTTTTTTCTTTACTTGAGAAAAGCAATTATTGTGAGCGTATATTTATCCAGCCCTTGCAGAATTGCTGCTCTTGGGTCTGGTTCATTTGCTTCTGGTGGTAGTCTCAGGAACTCCTTCATTACCTATAAAGACATACACATCAATCGTAAATGAAGGTTACAGAGATGAGTATCTATAGTTGCTGCACTGTTTTGGGTGCCCATCTCCTGTCATCTTGGCCTTTCAGGCTGAGGTGGAGCATAAAGGTCCTTAAATTAAGTGTAAATTACTATGAAGTATATATATATATATATATATATATATATATATATATATATATATATATATATATATATATATATATATATATATATATATATATATATATATATATATATATATATATATATATATATATATATATATATATATATATATATATATATATATTACAGCCCTATAAATGAAGTTTACTACTGTTGACAGTATGTAACAAGATCCATAAAGTAGTATATAGGTACACTTACACCATCAAAAGTTTGAATCCACGGGTAAAAATTCATTACTCTGCTATAGGTATCTTCCCAATGATTATTTTATTTCGTTTATCAGAGACCGTGAAGCGCATGAGGCGTTCAACCTGAGGAAAATAATTAATATTCAATCAGCTTTCATAAGATCATGAGGTGATTATCTTGCAAACCTCTCTCTCTCTCTCTCTCTCTCTCTCTCTCTCTCTCTCTCTCTCTCTCTCTCTCTCTCTCTCTCTCTCTCTCTCTCTCTCTCTCTCTCTCTCTCTCTCTCTCTCTCTCTCTCTCTCTCTCTCTCTCTCTCTCTCTCTCTCTCTCTCTCTCTCTCTCTCTCTCTCTCTCTCTCTCTCTCTCTCTCTCTCTCTCTCTCTCTCTCTCTCTCTCTCTCTCTCTTATAATCTCTCTCTCTCTTATAATCTCTCTCTCTCTCTCTCTCTCTCTCTCTCTCTCTCTCTCTCTCTCTCTCTCTCTCTCTCTCTCTCTCTCTCTCTCTCTCTCTCTCTTATATATATATATATATATATATATATATATATATATATATATATATATATATATATATATATATATATATATATATATACACTGGCCGCCAATGAAAGTGGCGCGTGTTGTTTTGTGTTTTTCGTACCATGCATACCATTAAATTTGCCTTAATCATCTATTACTATCATTAAAAATATAATTTCTTTACCTTACCTAATATTTTGTGCTGTTTCCCTTCCTCTTTATGACAGATTCCAACCGACGTGGTACAGAATCTGCTAGTTTTTCCAGATATGTAGGTGACAGTTCTCCCCACACTTGCACGACCGCCTGCTTGAGCTTCGCTACACTGCTCGTGTCCAGATCCTGGAGCTTCTTTTCATCATACTCACACATTTTCAATCGGGTTTAGGTCTGGACTGTTTGCTGGCCAACTTTCAAAATAATTAAGTTCACACATGCCAAACCATTCCCTTACAATGTTGGCCGTATGGCATGACGCACCGTCCTGCATGAAGGTTTCACCGTTACACTTGTCGAAGCACTCTTCAAGATTGTCATGCAGCAGGTCAAGATATGTTTCTGTGTTCATTGACACTCCTTTGTCAAGCATAACTAAGTTGCCAACACCAAAGTAGCTGAAACACCCCCACACCATCACAGAGGAGGGATGCTTAACTGCGTTTACAGTGTACCGTTCGTCATATCTGTCCGAGTTTCTTGGTCGGCGTACTCTTTTGTGTGGTGTTCCTGTCACATGGAACATGCTCTCATCTGACCACACTACTCTTCTCCACTTCTCTAATGGCCAGTCTTTATGGTCCTGAGCAAATCTGACTCTTTTAGCTTTGTGGGCGGGTGTAAGCAGTGGTTTCTTTGCAGCACGGTAACTTTTCATGTCGAGGTCCTCCAGTGTCCGCCGCTGTATTGTCCTTATGGAGACATGTGTCAGCAGATCAGGGTAATTTTGTTTAATTTCTCTTCCTGTGAGGAATGGCGAGACACTTAGCTGACGCTTAATCAGTGTCAGTGTCCTCTTTGATAAAATACGGCTGCGTCCAGGGCAGTTTTCTTCACTGGTGCTAATTTTCCGGTATTGTCTCTGCATCGCTTCAACCAGCGTTGTACTGTTCTTAGTGGGAGTCCTGTCTCCTTTGAAATATGCTTAGAGCCAAAACCACCCTTCCGGAGTGAGTCAATAAGGGCTATATTGACTGGGGATATTTGATGTTTACGTGCCATTGACACTTAAGTTTCCACACCAATATGAAAGAGAACGAAGAAAACTGACACACTGTGCGGGGAGCGGGTAAGCAAGTGCACTTCCTTACGTGAGCAAGTGACAACTGAGTGATAATTTTTTGAAGTGTGACGGTTGATAGATGTTTAAAGAGCCGGCCTATGTTGCCACTTCTAGATATTAGCCACATTCTTTTCAAATGAGCTACAGTTCTTCCCGCGCTATGAGATACGGGTTTGTTTATAATGCGCGCCACTTTCATTGGCGGCTGGGTGTATATATATATATATATATATATATATATATATATATATATATATATATATATATATATATATATATATATACACACACACACACACACACACACACACACACACACACACACACACACACACACACACACACACACACACACACACCTCTTTCCTTCTGACACTTGCAAGATCCAAAAGGTTGAGAAATGTAGGTTCTTTGTGTCAGAGACCAGCGCTGCACCGCTGGGCTTCGAATAGCAAAGCCGGAGGGATAGCGAAGGAGATCGACCATAACCTTGTTAGTACTTGTTGGGGGATCCTCCAGAAATGCAGGATTTTTCGGAGTGCCGAGTTTTATGCGACCGATCAGAGTCTTGTTGTTGCTACACTGAAGCTATAGGTCAAATCCAGAAAGCCTCCAAGATATGACGACACTGTTTCATCTTTAGAAAATGAAGGTCTTGATATGTGCCCAGGAGTATGTAGTGACATTCTTCAATCGGTTTGGAGTGCTCAACACCATCGAGGACCCGGTAGAGCTATGGCATATCTTCAAAGGTGAGACTCTTGAGGCTGCTAGAGAATGAGTTGGGGAGCGGCCAGTGTCAGGGAGTGTCTTTGCCTCGGTAGAAACACTGGACAGTATTGAGGAGAGTTGCACTGCCAGACTTACTGGGAACAGCGACCAGTACAGGGCTCTGTTACATAGGACTACAGCTCTCTTGATGAGTGACAAGGATATGTATGTCAGGTATCTCGCTGAGGATATAAAATGTCATTTAAATACTAATGACTTCCGACCTGCCTATCGAGCCCTGAAGAAATTCCGTTCTAAATCTACTTCTCAGGCGAGCGCTATCCGAAAAGCAGATTGTCGCCACTTATCAGAAGCAGATAGGCACATGGCTCGTTGGGCTGCGCACTTTGAGTAGCTGTTCACGGTGGATCCTCCAAGCGGACAGCTCCAAACTGCAGTGTTACAGATGTTGGATGGTGATCCACCCATTGACAAAACTGCACCCTCCATTAATGATGTCAAAGAGGTTGTGGCAAAGTTGAGGAATGTAAAGGCAGCTGGAATCTGTAACATCAGTGCAGAGCTGCTCAAAGTGGGGATTGAGACCATGATCCATGGGCTACATGCTGCCTTGGCTGCTGTATGGCATTCAGGTACCGTTCCCTCTGGCTGGGAAAAGAGGTTGCTCATCCCTATCTGGAAGGGGAAAGGGGACCATCAGGACTGTACCAACTGCCACGGTATAACACTGGTAAGCGTACCAGGCAAGGTGCTTGCCCATTTGTTGTGGATGCGTATCTGCAGTCGCCTGCTGAAACACCAGAGACCTAAACAGTCTGGATTCACGCCTGGTAAGTCAACAACTTAAAGGATCATACCGCTTCACGTACTGGTGGAGCGCCGACGTAAATTTCAACAAAGAATGTTTGCAGCTTATGTTGATCTCAAGAAGGCGTTTGATTCAGTGCAACGAGAGACACTCTGGAATCTTCTGCGTCTGTGTGGGATTCCTGCAAGGAATTTTGGCTTATTACCAGGCCTCAACTCCGGGACTGTGAATGCTTTGAAGTGTGGAGGGTGTGTGTGTAGCTTCCCTGTGAATACGCGAGTCAGGCAATGATTCATGCTTCCTCCTTCTCTTTTCAACACTTGCATGGACTGAGCACTAAGCAGAGTTGTAGACCAAAGTCATTGTGGAACATCTGACAGCAATACTGAGATTACAGATTTTGTTTTTGTCGATGATACGAATATTTGGCGTTGTCGGTATGTTTGCAAACGGACGAAGGTTTTGATCTTCAAGTTGTTGGTGATCCCAGTCTTACTTTACGGTTGTGGGACATGGACGCTGAGCACCAATCTGAAGAGGGGAATTAATGCCTTTGCTACTAGCTGCTTTCGCAAGATTATGGGATACCGCTGGTATGACTGTCAAATCAGCGATTGCTCCGTGAGACTGATTCGAGGCCAATTACCAGCATAGTCCGTCAACGCCAACTTTTATTTAATTTTTTTTTTATTTCTATGTAGGGGAGAGAGAGCCAAGGGCAAAAAAAAAAGAAAATACAAAGAGAAGGCCCACTTGAGTGCTGGCTCTCTAAAAAAATAAGTGGTAAAGCGTCAGCCAAAATTGGGGAGCAAATGCCTCAATACCTCCCTTTCAAAAGAAGACACGCTGTACGAAGTCGGACATACATATGTAGTGAGGGAGTTCCAGAGTTTATCAGTGAAAGGGATAGATGATAGAGAGTACTGGTTAATTCTTGCGTTGGAGAGTTAGACAAAATCAGAATGAGAGAAAAAAAAAAAAACCTTGTGCAGCGAGGCAGCAAGGGGGGGGAGGAGGCATGCAAATTAGCAAGATCAGTAGAGCAGTTAGCATGAAAATAGCGATAAAATATATAAAGAGATGCAACATTTTGGCGGTGAGAAAAAGGCTGAAAACAGTTAGTCAGAGGAGGGGAGTTGATGAGACGAAAAGCTTTAGATTCCACCCTATCTAGTAGAAATGTGTGACTTGAAACCACCCCAAACATGAGAAGAGTACTCCATACAAGGGCGAATAAGGGCCTTGTTAGCAGTTGGAGGGGTGAGAAAAACTCGTGGAGACACCTCAGAACATCTAACTTCATAGAAGCTGTATTAGCAAGATATGAGATATGAAGTTTCCAGTTAATTTTGTGAGCAAAGGACAGACCGATGATATTCAATGTGGAAGAAGGAGACAGCTGAGTGTCATTGAAGAAGAAAGGACAGTTATCTGGAAGGTCGTATAGAGTTGATGGATGGAGGAATTGAGTTTTTGAGGCATTGAAACCTACTAGATTTTCTCCGCCCCAATAGGAAATCTTGGAATGATCAGAAGTCAGAAGTCCCATCGTGATCTGTTGACTTCTTGAAGGGTTGGTCGTCTCTGAAAGTACGTGGAAAGATTTAGGGTTGTATCATCAGCGTATGAGTGGATAGGGCAAGAAGTTTGGTTAAGAAGGTCATTAATGAATGATAGAAAGAGAGTGGATGACAGGAGAGAACCCTGAGGTATACCACTACTCATTGGTTTAGGAGAAGAACAGTGGCCGTCTACCACAACAACAATAGACCGGTCGGAAAGGAAACTTGAGATAAAGTTGCAGAGAAAAGGATAGAAGCCGTAGGAGGGCAGTTTGAAATTAAAGTTTTGTGCCAGACTCTATCAAATGCTTTTGATATGTCTAACACTACAGCAAAATTATCACCGAAATCTTTAAAAGAGAATGATGAAAACTCAGTAAGGAAAGCTAGAAGATCACCAGTAGAGCGACCTTGACGGAAGCCATAGTGGCGATGAGACAGAAGATTGTGAGGTGACAGATGTTTGAGAAACTTCGTATTCAGGATAAATAAAAAAAAAAAAAACTATAGGTCGGTAGTTTGAGGGGTTGAAATGGTCGACCTTTTTAGGAACAGGCTGAATGTAGGCAAACTTTCAGCAGGAAGGAAAGGTAGAAGTCGATAGACAAAGTTGGAAGAGTTTGGCTAGGCAAGGTGCAAGCACGAAAACACAGTTTATGAGGACAATAGGAAGTACCCCATGAGGACCATAAGCCTTCCGAGGGTTTAGGCCAGCAAGGGCATGGAAAACATTGTTATGAAAAATTGTAATTGTAAACAAGAAATAGTCAGAAGGAGGAGGAGAGGGAGGGACAAACACAGAATCGCCCAAGGTGAAGTTGTGAGCAAAGGCATGAGTGAAAAGTTCAAATTTAGAGACAGAAGATATGTCAGTGGTGCCACCAGGGTGAAATAATGGAGGGAAAAATGAAGAAGTGAAATTATTGGAGATCTTTTTGGCTAGATATCAGAAGTCTATGAGAGTTTGAGTCTGAAATAAAAATAGACATTTTCTACTTATGAAGGAGTGTTTGGGAAGTCGACATGATTTCCGGACAGAGATATAAAGTGCGTGAGATTCAGTAGATAGGAGACTCAAGTACCTTTTGTGGGCAACCTTTCTATCATGTATAGCACGAGAACAGGCTGAATTAAACCAAGGTTTAAAAGGTTTAGGTTGAGATAAAGAATGAGGAATGTACGCCTCCATGCCAGACACTATCATTTCTGTTATGCGTTCAGTACAAAGAGATGGGTCTCTGACACAGAAGCACTAATGATTCCTGGGAAAATTAACATAATACTTCTCAGGTCACCCCAGGTGGCAGAGGCAAAACGCCAGAGGCATATTCGCTATGGGGGATCCTGTGGAAAGGATTGGAGAAATAGGACAAGATACAGTAATGAGATTGTGATCGGAGTAGCGCAAAGGAAGTGAAAAGGAGATAACATAAGCATAAGAATTAGAGGTGAGGAAAAGATCAATAATGTTGGGTGCATCTCCAAGACTGTCAAAAATACGAGAAGGGTGTTGCACCAGTTGCTGTAGGTCATGGATGATAGCAAAGTTGAAGGGTAGTTCACCAGGGTGGTCAGTGAAGGGAGAGGAAGGCCAAAGCTTGTGGTGAACATTGAAATCTCCAAGAATGGAAATCTCAGCGAGAGGGTAGAGGGACAGAATTTGCCCTACTTTGGAAGTTAAGTGGTCGAAAAATTTATTATAGTCAGAAGAGTTAGGGGAAAGATGAAGAGCACAAATTATTTAGTTTGAGAATGGATGTTAATTCGAAACCAGATGGTGGAAAAATAAGAAGATTGAAGACTGTGGACACAAGAACAAGTTAAGTCGTTGTGCCCATAGACGCAACATCCAGCTTTGGAATGAAAATGAGAATAGAGAAAGTAGGACAGAACAGAGAACGGGCTACTGTCAGTTGTCTCAGACTGCTGTGTTTTGGTGAGGAAAAAAATGAGGTTTAGTGGAACAGAGGTGGTATACTACAGATTGAAAATTAAATCTAAGACCGCAAATGTTGCAAAAGTTAATATAGAAAAAAAAGTTGAGGGAGGTGTCAAGGCATTTGAGGTCATTAACAAGAGGGGAGTACAACCTGGAAACAATTTTGGTCCCCTCCCCTGAAGGGGACTCTGAGGCATAGTAGTTGGAGTCCATTTTGCTTTTAAAATTTGATTTTCAATTTAAGGGTGTATATGTGGTAAGTGCATGTAATTTTGTGTGAAGGAGAGTTGTCTTTAGAGGGTAGACTGTGACTGCCTCTTGGAGTTGTGACACAGAAAGGAAAATGTTCAGCAGGATCACAACTAGATTTAATGGAATGTTTGTTGGTTAGGCTAGGGTGACCTTCACTAATACAACGGTCAGATCGGATATTGATACAAAACAATGTCGCACCAGTACCATCCTTCTGGCGGTACAGGAGTTCACGGCGGGCGCTACCGAGGCTGATAAACTGACTATTGGCAAGCTGTAGAATGTCCTGCTCCAGGCGATACCTGGGGCATTGCCTGGAACGTCTTGGCTATATACACAACCTTTGCTATAGTTAAAGGTGGAATGAGCCTTAACAGTCTCAAACATGCTGTCAGAAGGGCATAGGAGATGTTGCAACATCCTAGCTTGCGTAAGATCTTTTGCTCGCACAAGCACCCCCTTCCCATACTTTTTTTCAGATTCCCCTCAGGAATCGTGCCGATTTCTTTGGACAGGTACTGGGAGGCATGGATGAAATTCCAACGCCCATTTCTATAGTACGCCACAAACCAACGTGGAGGTGGGATCTGGCGGACTGCTGGAACTGAATTCTCTAAATAGTTTTCAAAAACATTTGGGATATAATCCATGTCACTGTCTGAAATATTACGTGACTGGAGAAATTCAGTTTTAAAGCCATGGCCGGCGAGGGGCAGAGATGCTACATGTTCATAAGCTAAACGAGCTTCATCACATGACATAAACGTTACATAGCAGCGGTTAGAAGGAAAGTCCTTATCATAAACCAGTCGAATGCGAACAACCGTACCATACGCCTTGAGAAGTGAGTGCAAGGCATGATAGGAAAATGATGGATTAACATTTACCATTACAAGAGAGTCATATGCAGCAGAAATGCATCCCTCAAAAGAACCTCCAGAACAGGAGACTGCTCCGGGAGGCCCCTGTGGAGGGGAATCCTCCTCCTTACTCAGACCTGAAGATGACGTCTCGTGGGCCAGGTCAGCCACCTCACGAGAACCTGAATGTTTTTTTTTTTTTTTGTGTTTTCCCATAAAAAAAACAGCTACACAAAAATTGGCTCCAGGGGCAAGGGAAACCACCTACTGGGACTACAATGGGAGGAAGCGCTGGCTGCCGTGGACGGGGTACCTCGTCCCCATGCGGACCAGTCGTTTTAAAAATAGGCCCCACATGATACGAATGTTTGTCCACGACAGAGCTGAGACCCCCCCCTCCCAAAGCATCCCAGCCTGGACACCCAACCATCCAGCACAGGACAGCCTTTATTGGGCGATCCCTCCAGCGGGTGGCTCCGCTGGTCCACTGGCAGCCTACGTAGGAACCATTTAGTCTGGCCCATCACTGGCGACCGTACTAACATGGGTAGCCCTCTCCCCCTCGAAAGGGCAGAGCAGGTGCCTAAGCCCCCTCTAGCCTAGCTCGCCAGGTCACAGGGGCACGCAAGCCCCCCCACCACGACAAGTTGGTTCCCATCTGGGGGGGGGGAAGAAATGTGAGGTAAAAGGGAAAGAGCAGGGAATGCTTTTGTAGACCACATAAAACTTTAGTCTTATTATACCACTGTCTGTTAGCATGCTTAAGCTGGTGAATTTTATATGGATAACAACTTGTGATCGTGTGCGGTCTTGATTTCCCAAATCACTTTGTTCTTTTTTTTTTCTGTATTGGACTGAACATTAGTGGAAAGCCCAATTTCGTTGAGTTTTAACGTGAGATGTCATATAAAGGGCATCAAATGCACCGTGACGCTATTTATATTTACGTGAAGTAGCCGTGGATGGCTTCCATGGTGGTGGCGATGTAGTTGTGTCATTTGATGTGGACGTCCTCCACTTCTAGCATTTTGGTCCACTGGTGATGTATCACCCATTACACAAACTTTCTCAAGACTGAGTCAGGCATGGTGGGTCTTGGTGACCGCTGGTTAGTGGTTGAACGTGATGGATATTTGGGTGCTGAGTCACATGGGGGGACAGGGACTTCGGATGGAAATACTCCTGGCTCAAGTTAATCCTGATAAAGTCGAGGGTTGTTTGTTGGTAGGTAGGGAAGTCCACGACTTGAGTGAGATTCAAATGGTGTAGTATGTCAATTATATTGAGACGATTAAAGTCCCCACAATCGTTCAGCTTAGCGGCAAGACCTCACCTTCACAGCATCAACAGTACTAATGATGTGTTCTGTGAGCAACTGTGCTATGGCGGCATGTGTGGGGGTGGTAAGCTTCGCAGAGGATGATGAAAGCTGTATTGCGAGGATTGTAGGGCGGTGTTACTAGTGTCCATAGGGCCTCCAATTCTGTGGGGACGCCAACAAAGAGGTGTGAGTGGCTGAAAGTCAACCAGCAGATCAATGGTACACTATCACCTCTTGATCCACTATTCCAAAACATTTTGAATATTTTCAGGCACTTTATGATGTTAGCTGGTGGGTGTCCGGACGCTCGCCAATGACAGAAGAGGTAGTCACCTCCGTAGCACAACACTGGAACACACATTATTTAGTCTGCTCTGACCCACACTACCTTAGTTAAAAGGTGGTTGGGTGCTGCCACTGAATGAAATTATTTTATTTATTCATTTATTTTTTTGTTTTTTATCAGACTATGATTACGTAATAAACAATCAAGCATGAACATAACTATAATGCTGGAAAAGTAGCGATAGTAATGAATTATGTAGATTAATTGTTTATATACTTTTTTTTCACCAGATGAATCCTGGAGGTCAAGAGGAATGTTCCAAGCTATGAAGGTTGTGTTGGACGCCACCACGTATAACCTTTGTTCTGTGATCCTTATTAAGGACAGGATGACATCCTCATTTGGTATATCAGAGGTATATATATATATATATATATATATATATATATATATATATATATATATATATATATATATATATATATATATATATTAGGACCTAAATTGTGTTAATTGAATATAGTTCGTGTTTTTAACAGTTATGTGTTCTGACATTATTGATGTTTAATCTTACTGTGTTACGTAATGGTTCTGCCTTTCATA
>NW_025541388.1:47500-55000 GCF_017591435.1 Portunus trituberculatus
CGCACACTAGCGACAGTGGTTGTTCCTGCCACTCGCCACTGTCAGTCAATCAGGGTGGGCACGTGCTTGGGTACACACCTCTTCCTCATTAAAACTTTCTTGAAACATCCTGAAGTAGTTGAAAAATTTTGCACTGTCTGCTCTTAAGTCACTAATTGTGTAAAATTGTCCATTAGTCAGCCTTGATACAGTAATTGAATGCATCTACAGTGCTCTCTGTCGACGACGACGACGGCGGCGCCGCAGAAGCATTAGTAATGCAATTGTTTAATCTTCGGAGTCCATGCTGAAACTGAGATCTCGAAGGGTGGGGGCGTGACTCAGCGTTGTGGTCGCCACGTCGCCTCACCAGTGTGTGGTAGCCACAAGTGGTCGCAACATCGTGTCGCCAGTGTGCTCCAAACACGACCACACCGTGTGGACGCGACAAGTCACTAGTGTGTTCCTGGCCTAAGACATTAGATGGTGATAAATATAATTGTGAGAAGGGTACATGTAAGGGGGTGAAAGTGGAAAAATCACCAGAATCCAGAGCATAAATTACTTTCTCCCATGTCTCATGCTTTCGCTGCTCTACGCCGAGTTCCTGAAGAGAAAAATTATATACTGGGGATGCTTGAGAGAAGGCACGGGAACATTCCGTGATAGAGCGTCAGCTACGACATTCGCAAGGCCTGGAAGGTACTTGAACTAAGGAGAGTATTCTTGCAATGTAAGATACCAGCGTGGAAGCCTGTCACTGATATTACGTCCCTTGAAAAGATTTGTGACGGCGACGTGATCTGTGAAAACTGTGATTGGGTACCCAAGTGTTAGATCTCGGAAATGGGTAAGAGCCCAGATGACAGCTAAAACTTCCTGATGCGTGACTGAGTAGTTCGCTTCCGCAGAGTTAAGAACCCTACTCGCATAGGCAATCCCACGATTTTTACCCCTATGTGTCCTCTGAGTCAGTACTGAGTCAGGGAATGCTAGAACGGGAGCCTGCACGAGAGCTGTTTTTAAATCCTGGAAACTGCGCTCCTGTGCAACACTCCAATGAAATTAAACATCCTTCTTGAGTAGCTGCTTGAGTGGTGAAGCAAGTTTAGCAAAATCCTAAATAAAAGGTCTGTTAAACCTAAGAATGATCTCACATTCTCGATGGTTCTTGCTTGTGGAAAATTTCTGACTGTGGACACTTTATCGTCCATTGTGTGGATTCTCTCACTATCTACAATGTGCCCTAAAAAAAAGGTGATTTTGGACTTCAAAAACTCGCATTTTGACAGTTTTACTCGAAGGCCGGTTTCATGCAGTCACTGTAAAACTGAACGCAAAGTCTGAAAATGAAATTCAACAGATTTATTGGCGATGATGATGTCATCCAAATAGACATATACAGAATTGCCTAATATTTCCGCAAACAATGTATTAATCATCCGCTGGAATGTAAGTGGCAGACTTTAGGCCAAACGGCATGCACAACCACTGATAGTGCCCTGATGGCGTGCGAAACGCAGTGATTTCCCGGGACTCCTTCGCCATAGGTACCTGCCAGTACCCCAACAGCAAGTCAAGACTGTTGAAAATGGTATTACCACCACCTAAGCAAGTCACTCAGGATCGATAGAAAGGTAACGATCATCCTCTGTTACCTCATTTTACTTTCCTAAAATCAATGGCTTGTCGAAAACTGCCGTCCTTTTTAGGAACGAGGAAGAGGGGATTGTTCTAAGGGGAATATGAGTGTTCGATCACTCCCTGATGGAGCATCTCTTTGATTTGCTCATCCACAATTTCCCTCTGACTGTGAGGTAGTCTGTAGGCTGGAATGTAATCTGGTTTAGTGTTTAGTTTGAGAAGAATACGATGTTCGGCATGCTCCATACTACCAAAGGGCTTGCCAGGCAACGCTATCACGTTGCGATGTTCTTCGAGAATATCCAACAGCGAGTGTTTCAGCTCTGGATAATCCACAACATTGACAAGCGAGCTTAGAGGTGGGCCCGACCCCAGCTCGCTGTCAGAGGTGGATGACACCATTGCGACACAAGCTTTGGGAGTCTAAAGGAGTAGGCAACACCTTTTGATCGTAAATTAACCCATCTCCAAGGTAGAGACCATGTTTCACACGTACTGGTCCTCCCGTAACGTTCACCACTAACGCAGAAGTGACATTGCCTTCCTGAACTGTGGAAATTGTAAACTCTTAAGTTTACAATGACCAGTGAAGCATATATCACTGTTAGTTGGTGCATCAGGCACTGCGATGGATGGATGGATGGATTTTATTTTTTGGCGCCCCAACAACAACTAACGTGTAAAAAATAAATAAATAAATAAATAAAAAATAAATAAAAGTAATTAAAAACAATACAATTAAAAAGGTAAAAAACTAAACATACTATAAAATAAAAAAAAACATTAAAATACACATAATAAAAAAAAAAATTCACAGCTTTGGAAGAAGGCCAGCTTCTCCCAAAACCTAAAAACGTCATGGCCTTGGGTCAGGCACTCTGGTCCAAGGACCTTTGGGATATAATATACACCGCTATCTCTACCGCGACACCGGTAAAGGTAACGGTGTCTTAAGTCAGTCAAACTGGGGCATTCGACAGGCAGGTGCCGAACCGTAAGTGGCACCAGGCAGTCATCACAGTAAGGTTGAGGGTCCCTGGTCAACAGGTACTTATTTGTAAGGTACGTGTGACCTATACGCAGCCGTGCCAATAACGTCTGTGCACGGCGATTCCGGGCATGGGTGTATGTCCACTGAGGGATAGTGGAAGTAGTGATCTTTCGGCACTGTGATGGGGATACGCATTGCTACGCGATCCGGATTCTCATGGTTACCCACCACAGTGGCTTTAACGCATCTCCAATTGAGAGATGACGCGAAAGTGGGAGAAGACGCATGAAGTGACGGTAGTATACACGAGGGATTCTCGCCATTTTTATTCCCAAGGCTTCGTTTGGTGTCATGACAAAGAGATAAGACATAGTTCCTGGATTGCTTGAAGTGTCTTTCCCTGAACTGTGTCTGAATTATGGTTTGCAAGGACTTGCATGTCAGGAAGCTTCATATCTGACAATCCCAGAAATCCGTCAGCTGGAAGATGGAAGTTAGAGGTGACATAGAACTTCAAATAATGAATGGGTAGTCCTCTTTTTATGCGTATGGGTAAAGTAACCATTCCTGAAATACTCAAAGCTGAGCCAGTCACCCCATGTAAGATTAAATCACTCTGGCGTAACGGCCACCGCCCACCGCGAAATATTCGATTGATAGCTCTAAACGAGTCCTCCGAGAGGACATTCACAGTAGCGCCAGTGTCCACAGTCAAGGAGAGTCCGCACGACCCTATTCTAGTAGGTAGAGCCATGATAATGGACTGTGCAGAGGCAGCGACAATACTACCGTATGTGGCTAAGTCGTCCGTGCCTGTGAACGCAGATTGGTTATCTGGACACTCTAACCTTTTTTTTTTTTTGGGGGGGGGCAGGGCGGGTGGCCGCTACCCCCGCCGGCTGAGGGCCAGCAACACGTCGCGCATCGGTTTCCGCCCGCATCTGTGCAATCTGTCGGCAACGATCTGATGAGTGACGCTCATAACCATGGACAAGGCAAAAGTAGGGTGGTGTTGAAGAGAAAGTGCTCATTTGGCCATGGGTTGTGGCAAACCTACCAGTAGCAGACGTAGGAAGTTGACTAGACAGAGGAGGAGGAGGAGAAGGAGTTTGAGGACAAGCGGATGTTGAAGTGTGAGGGTAGTATGTGAGAATGTAGCTGGGTTGTGAGTGGATATAAAATTCTTAGGCCTTGTCGACAATGCTTTCCCTTGACCCGTGTGGGGTGCCTGAGCTGACGGGGTGAAATAGCCTGTCTTTACCGCAGCTTTCTTTTGATCATTCTTTCGCTTTAGGTATCTCTTCACATGATGTCCTGCTTTGTTACAATGGGAACAAATTAGAGGGCGGCTCCTCACTACTGCAGGGTAAGACTCTACCAGCACGTTCTCGGTAACCGTCGCCGCAAAGGACGCTCTTTCTTTTTCCCTGCTTTGGATTCAGCAGTTGACACAAGTACATCAAATCTGTCATTTGGAATGTAGTTCAGAGACAGGAAAGCATGTCTCGCTTTCCCATGTTCTTGAAAGAGCAAAAAGAAGATTTGAAAAAAAAAATGAGGTGTTCAAATGTGATCATGGTATAACTTGGTCCCTCACACCAACCTTGTTCCCTTAGTACTCGCAAACAACTCTCTATCTTCTTGCCTACAGGTATGGAAGCATCCCAAGGGTTCTCCACCTTGCTCCCATTCTCAATACTCTCCACAATTTTAATTATTTGTTTCAAGAGCGTAGTTTCACCTCCACCCCTAAAAATAGGCAGCATTTTCTCTTTGAAAATATCGTAATTCTGCCCAAGGTTCTGGGAGAGAAAAGACACACCTTCCATCATTCTTTGAGCCCGTGAACCCGGCGCTAATTTTCATCTGACAAAAGCAATTTTGTCTGGTCATCTCTCGTTCCCGAGTGACGCAAGACATGGTCATGAATGTGTAAACCGAGTAATCCACATCCTGGCCCGTGAAAGGTCTAACAGTATTTTCTGTCTGAAGAAATGTTACTGTTTGAGCTGTGTTAGTAGTGTTAGTAGCCATGTTGGATGCAGGTGTTGTGTGAACGAGATATGTTTTACCACTCTTCAAGGTATGAACATCACCGGAAAGCTGAAAAATTTGAACTGAATATGAATCAATGAGTCTCTCAGCCGCAGTAACTGACTCAGGAGTGTCAGGGTTATTTATCTCAATATCCTCTTCATCAATTAGGTTACTCTCGCATTGCTGTCTGATTTTTGCTTCTTGCTGCGAAATTTTGGCTTCATATAATTTTAAGTATTCATCAAATTTAACGGGCTTCTTCGCCATCAGCAGTCACTGACGCACAAAAATGACTTGCCCAAAATTACAATAACAATATATAAAAGAAAGAATATATAAACTAGCATAGTCACTGGAAAATACAGTTATCCAAACACTATAGCTGTATGTACATAAACACTCGAAGAAAATTAATGAAGTGATATGTTAACGTAGTTATGCTACGTAAAAAGAAAAAAAATAACTGATAACTTCCAGCATAACAATAAAGTAATGTGTAACGCTATTTTTGTGTAATTGTAATATTAACTGTGTGCTTGCTCTCACCTAAGATGTGAGAAAATATATACGAATCAAAGGTCACAGATGTTCCTCAAGTGACCTTGACAGGGCGGCAGTCTGACTCTCAGAGAAGGAATGACATCACGGAACCATCAGCAGTCGCTGTAGTTCTCTGTAGACCCTGCTTCAAGTTCTGAAATTATGCAGAAATATGAGAAGTGTTCCACGACTGAGTTATATGTGATCAACTCTGTAGCCGTGATATGGAAATATTTGAAAAGCCTGTGCAACATAGTATGTGCTTTTAGTTGTGTAATGTAGTATTATACTTCTCCCTGTAGCGATGAATGAAAAGTCATGAGAGTAGAAGTCTTATGTCCAGCTGAGTGATGAGATGCGATGAAGACGGGTAATCGATGATGTAATACGAGTACCACTCCAGTCACCCAGCTGTTTGTAGCTTACTCAGCACACTGGGACTGTTTTCCTGAATTCATTATGTCTAATATTTCCCGGGTCAACCCCTAGGAAGAAAAATACACATCACTTCAGAAATTTATGTCAGAAGCGAAAGTCCGAGTCACACCCCCAACTGAGCAGAGCTAGGCGGTAGTGGGAGAGATTGTTTTGGTAGCATCTGCTGACTTAGCTGATAAGTCAGCCGCTGAACTGAGTTGCCAGTACGTCCGAAAGAGTGCGTTATGGGATATAACAGCCGTTACACATTCACACCTTCACTGCACTAAGTCTATTGTTCACTGGTTACTTATTCGTGCCACCGCAAGCCACCAGTGTTGTGGTCAATGTTATGTTACCACGAAGAGGGCACAGCGTAGCAATATCGTTTGTACAGGAACTCTCTCACACTGTCTTCTCAGGAGAGTTAGCGAAAACAGCTTGGGTTTCCTTATATTAACAATACCGTTATTTACACTTTCGTCAGCAAAAACTCACTGACACCGGTGACCGACTCATATATTAAAGAACAGTTACAAATGCATTGGTTACAATAGTTAAATTAATATTCAATTATAAATTAAAGAAATTAAATATATAATAGTACTAAATATATGTTTATGGTGTTATAATTACATATATATAATCCAGCAACCAGAAGTTCCCACATTGGGCCTGTGAGAATGTATACTGACTTAGCATAAGAAGTGCTTGCATATGAAAATGAAAGGATGTGTTTCTCGCTAAGATCAGGCTCGCTTCTCACGGCTGTGTGTGGAAAGAAGAAAAAAATGATTAAATACAATTTATACCCTAACAACCATAAGCCTGGTTTAGGCCAATGAGGGCATAGAAAACATCGTTACGAATAATTTTAATTGTAGACATGATATAGTCAGAGGGAGGAGGAGAGGGAGGGGCAAGCCCAGAATCATCCAAGGTGGAGTTGTGAGCAAAAGTTTGAGAAAAGAGTTCAGCTTTAAGGACAGGATAGATGGCTGTGGTGCCATCGGGGTGAAATAAAGGAGGGAAAGAAGAATAAGATAAATTATTTTAGATGTTTTTTGGCTAGATACCAGAAGTCTTGAGGGGAGTTTGAGTTTGAAATATTTTGACATTTTCTATCTATGAAGGAGTGTTTGTCAAGTTGAAGAACAGACTTGGCATGATTTCGGGCATAAATATAAAGTGCGTGAGATTCAGGATATGGAAGACTCAAGTACCTTTTTGTGGGTAACCTCTGTATCATGTATAGCAAGAGAATAGGCTGAGTTAAACCAAGGTTTAGAGGTTTAGGTTGACACTAAAGAATGAGGAATGTATGCCTCCATGCCAGACACTATCACCTCTGTTATGCGTTCATCACAAAGAGAGAAATCATTCCAAGGAAAATCAGCATAATACCTCCTGAGGTCCCCGCAAAAGGCAGAGGCAAGGCACCATAGGCACCTCTGCTATGGGGGATCCTGTGGAGGGATTGGAAAAATAGGACAAAATACATTAATAAGATTGTGATTGGAGGAGCCCAACGGAGATGGAAAGGAGACAGCATAAGCAGAAGCATTAAAGGTGAGGAAGAAATCAAGAATGCTGGGCGTGTCTCTAGTAAGGTCAAGAATACGGGTAGGGTAATGCACCATTTCCTCTAGGTCATGAATGATAGCAAAATTGAAAGCTAATTCACCAGGATGGTCAGTGAAGGGAAATGAAAGCCAAAGCTGGTGGTGAACATTGAAATCTCCAAGAATGGAGATCTCTGCGAAAGGATAGGACAGAATGTGCTCCACTTTGGAAATTAACTAGTCGAAAAATTTACTATAGTCAGAAGATTTAGGGAGAAATAAACAGCACAGATGAATTTAGTTTGAGAGTGACTATTAATTCGAAGCCAG
>NW_025541388.1:57500-62500 GCF_017591435.1 Portunus trituberculatus
AGAGTAGGTGACAGAATCCCAAGAAACACCACTATTAATAGATTTTATTTTCTGGTAAAAAAACAAAAAGTAAAGATAAAATAAAATGTATTAATCAAAAAGAAAATAATATAAATGTATTGTTTTTTTTAATGGCGTGTGTGTGTGTATATATATATATATATATATATATATATATATATATATATATATATATATATATATATATATATATATATATATATATATATATATATATATATATATATATATATATATATATATATATATATATATATATATATATATATATATATATATATATATATATATATATATATATATAATTTTCTCACTAGGAAACATTACATTAAAGCGATTTTTTATTTTTAGGTAAGAAAACAAAAAACGTTCTTTATTCAATCCTAGCGGTGCTATAATTACCTAAGCTGCTGCAGCGCCAAACAGAATAATTCCCAGCTTTAACCTTTTTTATAACCCTTATAACACTTCAATAGTTCTACCAAGTTTCCTTTTAACCTACGTCTCTCAAAGGAATGCAAATTATTATTTCTAATATCGCTTCCTTTGGAATATTCCTCATTCCCTGTATCATTTTAGACATCCTTGTTTACAACAATTCTTATAGATCTTTATACTTCTTAGAATGTTGCGACCAAAACTGAACAGCATAATCTACATGCAATCTGACAAACTCTTAATATAAGCTATATTACTTTATTATTATCATTATTTTTTTTAACACTTTAAGAATTAATCCTATTGACCTATTTGCTATAATTTTTTATCCTTTTATCTATTGTTTTCTTAGACTAAGATCAGAGTTTACTATAATTACTGAACCTTCTTCATGTTAATAACTTACCAGAGCCTCGTTATTTATTGCGGGCATACTGTGCCACTGCATTTCCCACTTGTTTGTCCATTCATTCATCCTACCTAAATTTGCCTGGAATTCCATTCGATAGCAATCAGTTTGATGTCATAACTGATGTTCTCACAAGCCGCAATTTTATTTCTAGGATTTCATGTCACTACTAGAAACACGAAAATGTAATTGTGGCGACTATAGAAATGTATACATAAAGGTTGTTATCTGAAAATTCCTTGATTCATACTTTTGATAAACCATAAATATATCCAGAGACTAAACAAAACCAAAATAGAAACGTAACTGAAGAGAACCTAAGGTGAGCTATCATCATAGCGTTGAAGTGGGAATCCTCTTTTGCCACCAACGTGGTGATTCCAAAACCTTTGATTTATATTTGAGTAGGTGTGATCTAGCAAGAAGTTTAGCAATGTGGCCGGTAATATACTAGTTCGGGTGGCGATGCTATATCATATGGTTATTTTAATTTTGTTTTTTTTATTATTTTTTTAGTTCGATATAGTTAATGTGATATAAATATTGTAAATATGGTATATATATATATATATATATATATATATATATATATATATATATATATATATATATATATATATATATATATATATATATATAAATAAGTGAAATATGTAGTACAAGCAAACACACACAAGATGCTATACACTCTGATATCACAGTGATATGAGGTTGGCTATTAACAATACTTTGTGCTCTCTCTCTCTCTCTCTCTCTCTCTCTCTCTCTCTCTCTCTCTCTCTCTCTCTCTCTCTCTCTGTCTTGAATAGTTTCAATGGAAATGAAGTGAACGTTGCGGCTGCAACATATAAGCCGGTGTGGGTGGAGGAAGAAGTCAACTTAAAAGGAGAAGTCACTATT
Source organism: Portunus trituberculatus (assembly GCF_017591435.1). Lineage (NCBI taxonomy): Eukaryota > Metazoa > Arthropoda > Malacostraca > Decapoda > Portunidae > Portunus > Portunus trituberculatus. The sequence goes on from NW_025541388.1 coordinate 59,269, forward strand.
CGCCGATCTGGAATGGATTATTTTCTTTTCGAGACTATTGCACATAAGCTTAATTTTACTTTTAAAGTTATACCAATCAAATTTTGGTCTGAGGTTAGTTATATATATATATATATATATATATATATATATATATATATATATATATATATATATATATATATATATATATATATATATATATATATATTCTAGCTCATTGATGAGTATATTTCAAGTGACTTTGATCATATAAATCAAAAAGATATACTTGTCGAATATATAGGAGTCTTATATTTTTCCTAAAACAACTGGAGTTATTGTTTTAATAATATACTATATATTTGTTTTTCTTTATAATATAGGCTATAGAACTCACATCAAGACGAAAAGCATTTGCTACCCCGGTCTACCACTTTGTTCTCTACCAACGTCTGAAAAGATTTGAATACACAACAGGATTTACGTCAGCTTTCCTTGCCTTCAGTATGGCCAAGCCTGAAATTGAAGCTAATTGGCTAAACCTTTATTATCCTTTGAGAGATGAAGTGTGGGTCTCTATAGTTGGAATTTTATTTATTCTATCATTTGTTCTTTATCAGGTATGACTTTTGTTAATCATTAAATATTTAATTCATTAATTTAATTTGACAAAAAAAAGCCACATGCCTCTTGGAAGAAAAAAAATAAAGAGATAAATGAATAAGATAAATTCTAAGAAAAACAAAAGTAAAAAACTAATAAATAAACAATATATTTTATTTCAGGTACACTCCAATAAAATTAAACGCAGTACTGAAGACAACCAAACACTGGGATGGAGTATCAGAACATTACTAGCAGCATTGTTGTCTCAAAGTGTAATTCAGCGACATATCCCGAATAGTCATTCAGGACGATTATTAATGGCTACTTGGTTGGTGTCATCCCTTGTAATCGGGGCAGCCTACCGTGGTTCTCTTATCGCATTTCTAACACTCCCTAAATACCCGGAAAGACCAGAAACTATTGAGGACCTTGTAAATGCTGCAGACAAGTATGTATAACACACACACACACACACACACACACACACACACACACACACACACACACACACACACACATATATATATATATATATATATATATATATATATATATATATATATATATATATATATATATATATATATATATACTACTACTACTACTACTAAAAACGTTTTTTATGAAACTATCAATAGATGGCAGCACCACCGCTGTCCTCCAAACTTTAACCAACATCATAACTTTCTCCTTGTATGTTCCTTGTTCTCCACCGTGTGTGTAAGCACTGTGGATGCACAGCTTTCACTGCTAATTGGCTGTTACTGTGGCTCTGCTTGTAACTAATCAAGAGGTACTGTGGGCTGAACAATGCTTGAGTAAATAATGGCAGCAAACAGAGAGATGCGGCTGCATCAGACCCGAAATAATCCAGTTTTAAATAAAAAAAAAAATAAAAATTGATGATGCCGTTATGCGCCAAAATACTTAACAATGGCATCAGTAATCGGCCCGGTCGAAAATCGATCGATCCCATATATATATATATATATATATATATATATATATATATATATATATATATATATATATATATATATATATATATATATATATATATATATATATATATATATATATATATATATATATATATATATATATATATATATATATATATATATATATATATATATATATATATATATATATATATATATATATATATATATATATATATATATATATATATATATATATATATATATATATATATATATATATATATATATATATATATATATATATATATATATATATATATATATATATATATATATATATATATATATTACGTACGCCACGGCTGCGGTTAACTGCTACAACTCACAAGAGTGTTATCCTGACACGATCGCCAGTTTTATTACGGTCATTACAGTGGAAAATATAACACTCCCCAGAGTCCCCACTACTATAACTCACAGCAGCCGTAACCCTCAGGTTCTTTTAAGGTCGCCTATAGTGTATAACGTCTCCCACTGTAAGGGAATCTCCTTAGCAACTCCTTCTCTTCCTGTACCCAACCAAATAGAATTTATAAATGGTAGATATTATGTGTAACAGGGCGAGCCCTTAATACCCCCTAGAGAAACCGCCCACAAGGACAATTCTACGCACTTCTCTATGAAGTATTAATGCCTCTCCACACGCCTTGCCCACAGACTGTGATAAATCACAGACTGGGACAACACGCGCAGTATATTACTATGCTATCCTACTACAAGTGCTTCATAACACCTGTCAGACTGACACCCCTAGCCTACGACTACTACAATATATGATGTGTACAGCACATCCGGTAGTGTACACACAAGCCCAGACACCACCTACGGTTGACAACAGCCATACATGGAGTCCAGATACTCGTCACAGAAAAGTCTGACGGACGAGATCTACGCACCACGGGCCTACAGTACGAAGCCTCTCAGCTTTCAATAGCGTGTGTTGCTACAACCACTACAATACAGCGTACTACTGAAGCTATACAAAAGATGATGGAGGCACACAGCCGCCCACCAGAGCGTACATGTTAACTCCGCTGAAGACTGGCCGGTACTATAAACAGTATACTACTGATACTATACAAACGATGATGGGGGCACACAGCCGCCCACCAAAACACACTGGTGACTACAGCCACCAAGAGCAAAAACGGGACGAAACAATAACGCGTCCCTCCGCGTCGCCACACCCAAGTGGACGAACGCCAGACAGGAAATGTATACCCAACCGGCCAAACTTCCTAGGACAACAAGCCCGCTGTCCTACACAGCCACGGTCTACCCAGTAGCAAGCCAGCTACTCAAGGGAGGGCACAACTCCCAGACCGATGACTAGTGAGCACCTAGAGAACCCCAGCAACACGAATCTCCCTACCCTGTGCCAGACAACGAGAGCTCGCGTCCACCTCAGCTGAAGACTACCCTGGTACTGAGGCGATTCTCACAGGCACAACAAGATGGTGGAAACAAAGAGAGGGAGGGTGGTTGGCCGCACAGCGGAACAGCGGAACAGCGCTTGGGGCCGCCATACTATAGGTATATAATAAAATAATATATTAAAGGGGAAACAAGGCAGTGCACCTCACATATATATATATATATATATATATATATATATATATATATATATATATATATATATATATTGTGAGGCACTGCCTTGT
>NW_025541388.1:65000-67500 GCF_017591435.1 Portunus trituberculatus
AAGCGTGAGGAAGGGCTTGCATGCAAGGATGGTTGCTATGATAAGTTGGGCTTAGATAACATTAGGAAAATACATGAATCCTTTTGGCGTATTTCTTTTCCTTTTTTCATGTCATCTACTCTACTTTTTCTCCTCTTAATCTCTCTTTTGCGATTTTGAAGATCTTTTTTATTGTGTTTTATTGTTATTTTGTATTTTGCTAGGATGTGATTATGATTGTGAGGGTTTGGAGTCATGTTGCAAGCACTATAGTAAGATATTGATTGAATAAAACAAAAAAAAACGCGATCAAAGTTTTGCGACATTTGGAATGCGATAGCTAAAACACGAATCAAGCTAGAGAGCTGAGATTGGTCTTAAATAAAAGCTTAGGATGTTTACTGTATGCATGGTATTATATTTTTTCAACAAGGTAGCATAGTACTGAGATATAAACCAATGACCACATTTTTCGCCGACTTAACACTGTGAAAAAACAAAAAAATAATTTCACCGTTAATCCTTTCATATTATGGCAAGATTATGTGTTTGATTTTATGACAAACATAAAGTAGACATTCTAAGCCTTCTTTTAAGACTAACCCCAACTCTCTAGCTTGATCCGTTGCTGAGGTATCGCATTCCAAATGTCGCAAAAATTTGACCGCGTTTTTCTCCGTTTTTTTTTTTTTTTTTGGCGCTTATCGCCCTACGTCACGCAACGCCTCATATATATAGTCATAAGCTCGGTGAAACAGGAAAGACATCGTTGCACGAGGCATCTCAGACAAGGATAAAATTACGTGACGTTGATAACAGATGTACCATAGACCGAATAGATGCATTGTTGTCTTCAGAGTCTAACAGAGATATTTTCTATTATGGAAATTGTTATTCCACATTTACCAGCAAAACCATTATATCAAGATTATGTAAAGCACAGCATTCTTCTTTGAAAGAGCCACCAACCAGTGTAATAAAAAAAATATATAAACAGAAAAACGAGGTCCTCAACGGTGCTGCGAAGTTCTGCTGGTGGTATGAAATGGGAAACATGCATGTTTTGCTACGATGCAACAGTCAAAGAAAGCTCTATAATGTTGCAACATTCAACAAGAGCAACTCTATCCTAGAAGCCTCAAAGTATGATCCTGTCGTTCTTGTCCGCCTGTCTGGAGTTTCTGACCTGATGTCTGCAAAAGGGAAGTATCTCAATACTTGGTACCAGAGGTTCGTCAGAAGGACGTCAAAGACACATAAATCAGCAAATTAGGGATTAACTGTTGCTATGGAGTGGCTGATCGCAGAGCTCAAGTATTCAGCCACAAAAACACAAAAACTCGATCTGTCCGAAGTCTGGAAATATTATTGTGAGTTGGCAGATAGAGCAAATGAGGAAATACCTGTCATTTCTCAGCAGGAGAACCACATTTAAGGATAAACTTTAATCAAAGATTGGTGACATTTATGAATGTGTCACTTTGCCACCACAAGAAAAAAAAAACAGGTACTTAGTATTCCTAAGGAATACAAAAACATTCTCTTCTCAAAGTTAGCATGTGAAGAAGAACTACACATTCCCAAGTATCACGCCAGTGAATTTTTTTTTTTTTTTTTTTTTGAGATGGTGCATGTAGCCCTGAAACTCACGTCGGATGTTCTTTCACATCCAGAACATAAAGGTTTTGCTGTCAAAGAGGAAAATATGATCTCTTCCGTACCTGCAAATCTCTTCATGATCCTGCGGCTGATATTTGGTGGTCAGAGCTTTCTGAAAGAGGAGCTAGAAGATGAAGACTGTGATGATAAAAGCCAGGCACAAGACAAAACCCAGACAAGGATTATCAGCATTGCACAAGACATTGTATTCAATTTCACTGGGGTAAAACGTTGGACACCAAAACTCCTTGGACTTGGCTGTGCACTACACCACGCAACAAGGTCCAAATAACTTGTGAACCTTTTCCACAATGCAGGGCATATTATTAGCCACAAGAATATCCTTCAGGTTGACACAACCTTGGCAGAATGCACTCTGAAAGGAATGGACCCCGAAATAGGTGCAGTGACACCACCACACTTTGTGCCCAACCACTTCATACATTTCAGATGTGACAATTTTGACATAAACGATTCCAACTTTGACGGCAAAAACAGCTTACATGCTACCTAAGCGGCAGCGTGGAAACGAGGCCCTTGTGTACAGATGGGGTTGGAGCACCTAAAACCATCAACCAAAGCCACTCTGAATGTACCAGACGTGATATTGTGTCTGCAGATATTACTGAAGAGAAAGCACAGCCAAAGACAGTTGCAGAAGCCAAATGGTTTCAGGATTGTGATAGTGACCAGGCTATTCAAGCTTTCGCAACACACATGGCATGGCACAGCCGAAAAAGGATGGACTCATTTCAATAAATTACATGACAATAGGTCACCGGAGTTTACAAGTATTGGCTATATGCCAATAGTTCAAGCACCTGCTCATGAGCTGGACACCCTTCACACTGTGGTTTTGAGG
>NW_025541388.1:72500-80192 GCF_017591435.1 Portunus trituberculatus
ACAGACTAACAAGAACCTACTACCCTACGACACAACACAACCCACTACTACTCAGTCTAGGACTATGGGACTGAGGTGGTCGAAATAATGCCTTCAAAACAAAGGCACACAAAGCAAATAGTCCTGCCCCGACGCCAGCCGACGCTTACTGGGTTGGCAACATCCAAGGAATATACAGAAATGAAGTTTTGGTGTGGGTTAAAGTTTGGAGGACAGCGACGGTGCTGCCATCTGTTGGAAGCGAATAATTTCATAGAAAACGTTGTTATGAGTAACTTAAAATTTCTCCCATGCTTCCTCCCCCTCCCCTTATTTTTCCCTGCATTCTCTCGTGGTTATGAACTTATAAGGCAAATAAAACATACCCATATATATATATATATATATATATATATATATATATATATATATATATATATATATATATATATATATATATATATACACATGGTTTTTCTGCCCGCCTCCGCCTGGGCCACACTATACTCTTTACTTGCATCGCCTACGTCTGTCTTGTGACCTTTTCTGCCCTTGGTGTAGCACTACCCCTGAGTCCATGGAACATTTCCTGCTTCAATGCCCACGCCTCCTCTCTCAACATACTGCATTACGCTCCCGGCTCTCCGCCCTGGCCATCACAACACTCGACCTGCTCACCTTCTTGGCGGCCTCAGGCGTCCACCTTTCCTAGCAACCTGCTGTCCTTCGCCTTACTTCTGCCTTCTTGAGGAAGACCGGCCAGCTACCACGCCTGTGATACCCACACAGGACTACCCCAGAGCCCATAATGATTCAAAAGAGGCCACGAAAATCTATGGATCCTTATGAGCCCTGGGGTACTCCTGTGGTTATCTGAGCGTGTGCCGGTCTTCTCAAGAAAGGCAAGGGAAGGCAGCAGGCTAGAAAGGTGACGCCTGAGGGCCAAGAGGGTGGGCAGGTTGAGTGTTGTGATAAGGGTGAGAGCCAGGAGCGTAATTCAGCATGTTGAGAGGAGGCGTGGCATTGGCTGAAATGTTCCATGGACTCAGGGTAGATCCTGGGGCAGAAGGTCACAAGACAGACGTAGGCGATGCAAGTGAGCACTGAGCGTGGTGTGGCCCACAGGCCCAGGCGGAGGTGGGCAACGGTTGATGTGCCTTGTGCTCCTTCCCGTGACTGACTGACTGTTTGAATCTTGTAACAGCGCTCATCCTCCTCCGCTGATGGATCCCCCCATCCCTCACCCCCTTGCTACCTGCGACCCGCGCGCCATCTGATGGAAGCGAGGTTCCCTAAAAAATTCCTCCAGCCTGCCCATTGAACCCGTATATCCTCCCTAGAATCCTTGGCAACATCCCACGCCGTCCGGCAGCAACGGTCTTTACACACTGAGTAGTGAGTTCACCCCCATACCCCCAACCCCCCAGCAATGTACATATATCTCCCTGGGCTGCACTGCAGTTACACGAGTGCAGGGTATGGTAATACCCCACCCACAACGCCGTAGAACGAACTCAAACGCAAAAAAAAAAAGATAAAAAAATAAAGTACGAAAGAGCATACTTTCTCTACAAGGGAACAACGTGTACTGAGGTCTGGGGTGACTGGTTAGTCATCCCGGCTCCACGCCCGCTTCGCGTCAAACAAACTACTCACTGTATCCCCACCTCTCTTCCATCCAAATGAGGGGGCACAATAAGACAGAAACATCTCCCTCCCCCCCATAGATTGCAAAACTATACTTTGCACTAACAAAGTATCAAAATAATTGGACAAAAAATAAGGAGGAAGCAAGCAAGAAAATAAAAAAAAAAATAATCTTGTCACAAACCCATCTCCCTCATCCTCTCTAGTCCTCTCCATGGCGCATGTCTTAAACATTAGGCTATTTTTTGTTATATATATATATATATATATATATATATATATATATATATATATATATATATATATATATATATATATATATATATATATACATGTGTGTGTATATATATATATATATATATATATATATATATATATATATATATATATATATATATATATATATATATATATATATATATATATATATATATATAGATAGATAGATAGATAGATAGATAGATAGATAGATAGATAGATAGATATAGATATAGATAGATAGATAGATAGATAGATAGCTCTATATAGATAGATAGATAGATAGATAGATAGATAGATAGATAGAAGATAAATAGATAGATCGCCGAAAAGAAGGAAGAACAGAGACCCAAACAAGGCCAATAAAAGAGAATACTGGCGAATGTGTAGACACGTGGAAAATAGATGTAGGCAGTCAAAGCGAGAGTGGTACCGACAAAAATGTATCACCTGTGAAAATAGTTTGAGAGCAGGTAACTCTAGCACATTGTTCAGAACTGTGAGGGAAATCACAAAAGAATGGAAACATCAACCGATGGCAGTCAGAAATGATCAGGGACAAAAAGTATCGAGTGAAGAAGTAAAACGCAATGAAAATCTCATTATTAAAGGGTGTTCGAAGGTCCATCTGAAGACTATAAGGAAAAATTACCCAGAACTACTGAACGTGGTACCACGCCACCAATTTTACCATAGGAAATGGGAGCTGCAATAAGATTATTGGCGAGAGGAGGGTGTCGCGAGAACTATTGGAAGCTTGTTATTTACGTTCTCTAGTTTACTGATTCACGTGTAGGTCTGATGGCCCTTGTAGCTTTCTTAAATTTCTTATGATCATGGATACCTAATAGAAAGTTGTTAATTGCAATTCGGAAGGAACCAAAATGTCGTTCTGTGCTCCTTTTATTTATTTTTTTACTTTTTTTTCCATCTGTTATTTCATAATTTCCAGTGTCCTTATTAATTGCAATTATTATATGCTCAAAGTTCCAACATGACCATTATTAACCTGACAGTGATTAGGTGTTCATATATATATATATATATATATATATATATATATATATATATATATATATATATATATATATATATATATATATATATATATATATATATATATATATATATATATATATATATATATATATATATATATATATATATATATATATATATATATATATATATATATATATATATATATATATATATATATATATATATATATATATATATATATATATATATATATATATATATATATATATATATATATATATATATATATATATATATATATATATATATATATATATATATATGAACACCTAATCACTGTCGGGTTAATAATGTCATGTTGAACTGTGCTGTGCAATTAATGAAACTGAAATTATGAAATAACAGATGGAAAAAAAAAGTAAAAAAGTAAATAAAAGGAGCACAGAATGACATTTTGGTTCCTTCCTTTTTTTTTTTTTCTTTTCTATACTGCTATGTTGGCAAAACAAGACACTAAAATTAAAAAAGATTCATGGAATGACTTATTAATACTGGGCCTAGTCTACTAGGTTAACCAGTGACAGTTTTACAGTCATAACATAAAATGTTCATATATGAACACCTTTATCATTAATGTATAATTAAGATATATTTTATGTGTATTAATATACAAATTGGTATACCTACATGTGGAATTATAGTTTTATGGCTGGAAATTAATAACATCGATAATAATGATAATAATAATAATAATAATAATAATAATAATATTATTATTATTATTATTATTATTATTATTATTGTGTGTGTGTGTGTGTGTGTTATTGTTATTGTTATTATTGTTGTGTTTAATAATAATAATGATAATAATAATAAATAATAATGTGTGTGTGTGTGTGTGTGTGTGTGTGTGTGTGTGTTATTGTTTTTAAATAATAATAATAATAATAATAATAATAATAATAATAATAATAATAATAACAATAATAATAATAACAATAATGTGGGAAGGTTGTGACGAATTGGAAACATTATGACAAGTAGTGTATGGTTTCGAAAGAAATTTGGGCTGGTAGGCAAACATTATTCGGGAGTGTTGATCTTGCAGCCCTTGCTTCCATCATCATCATAATGTGACCAACTGTGCTTGGGTAAGAAAATATATTGTTTCAAAAGAAATATTGTTTACGTCTCAATGATATTCATTATTGTCTTTATTTCTTTACAGACAAGCACATCTAGAAACTATCCATAACATGCAACACGACATCGCAGACCAATTTACCAGACAAGATGGTACTTCCCGTTTGTATATCGGGAGGGAAAGTGTCATGTCCGTATTGTCAGGTTGGCCCATCCCTCACGATGCACCTTACAAGCCACAATTGGATCGCTGTATTATTTCAGCCGTTGAAGTACGAATATTACAACGAAACAATTAATATATGGAGATTCATATATATAGATGAATTCTTTTTTTTTTAAACATATTATCAAACAGTTCAGCTTTATATATATATATATATATATATATATATATATATATATATATATATATATATATATATATATATATATATATATATATATATATATATATATATATATATATATATATATATATATATATATATATATATATATATATATATATATATATATATATATACACACGTGTGTGTGTGTGTGTGTGTGTGTGTGTGTGTGTGTGTGTGTGTGTGTGTGTGTGTGTGTGTGTGTGAACATGGCTACAGCTAGAAGTACAAGAATATTCTGAGACATATTCTATATATAAACATATACATTCTTAGACTTTATTTACTGGTGAAGTGGAATTCGAGTGAAACGGGTGGCAAATATTTATATATCTTAAATTGTAAAAGCACAATTCAACATACTTCACTTTACTATAAGCATGTGACATTTTCATTTTTTTTTTTTTTTTCAAACGCATGTATTATATTATAAATGCATTCACTGTCACTGTCTTGGCGAGAAACTTATATCAGTTGATTTGTTACATACCTTCCTTTTCTGTCTTACCGCCGTGCAAGGGAATATGTGACATACCCTATTATCCCATTTGTTGTTAATTAAATCTAACATCACGTAGCGGTTATTTATGAATTACATGTCAATAATAGTCCCTTCATTACAAAATAGTGTAATACCACAAAACATACATATACAAATGATGACTAAATAACTCAGTTTCACCATCAGGCAAAATACGTTATCAGTTTAATATATATATATATATATATATATATATATATATATATATATATATATATATATATATATATATATATATATATTTATTTATTTGTTATATATATATATATATATATATATATATATATATATATATATATATATATATATATATATATATATATACTTTATTTTGTCGGTATTGCAATATCATCTAAGGAAATGGATGGTACTGACAAACCGGTGACCTACCAGTAAACATAATTAAATGTTGGTATGCTTATAATTCATGACAAATGTAATTTACCAGGCAAATACTTGAGATATACGAATTCGAAATTGTCATATGCATTACGAATACGTAACGGTTACGTAATGCGACGCTCTGGAACGCGGCCCGTCAGTCATCAGTTGACAATTATAATTAAGGAATAGTTGCCGCCGCGACCGATCATTTATGTTTGATTTGTTTCCAATTCTTCATTTATGATATATATATATATATATATATATATATATATATATATATATATATATATATATATATATATATATATATATATATTTAGCGCATGCTAAATAAAAAGACATATATATATTATACTAACTGATCCTTTCCTCGCAAGGTGTCATGTAATTCAAAGGTATTACAAAACGTACTCGTTATATGCGAGGATTGCGTTCTGGAAAAAAAAAAAATATATATATATATATATATATATATATATATATATATATATATATATATATATATATATATATATATATATATATATATATATATATATATATATATATATATATATATATATATATATATATATATATATATATATATATATATATATATATATATATATATATATATATATATATATATATATATATATATATATATATATATATTATTTTTTTTTTTTTTTTTTATTTATCTATTTTTATTTTATTTATTTATTTATTTTTTTCCAGAACGTAACCCTCGCATATAACGAGTACGTTTTGTAATACCTTTGAGTTACATGACACCTTGCGAGGAAAGGATAAGTTTTGCAGCAAATCAGTTAATAGAAATTTCATTGCGAAATAGTTACAATGAATACGTTTAGATTGTACGCTTACAATGCGGTGAAGTATGTTGATATGGTGTTTCCATAACATTAAAGAAGCGTCCATCCTAACCAATATAGATGTCATCCAACAAAACTCATATTTCACATCACAGCTAAACAAAACTTCAAAATGTGTATGTGTATAAAACCTTTTTCGATTTAGAAAGTCTTGCATTTTAGACTTAAAATTATCCACAAACATTCGTGTTTCACCCTTTATAATAGCTCAACATTTTTTTTATTTTTATTTTTTTTTTAGTAAGACATGCCTGTCACTAGCATATGCACACAGGCTGGACTTTACGACAAATGGACAGAGGACATGGTAATATGGACAAGAAAGAACAGTCGACAAAATAAAGAAGAAACATCCGATGAAGCTAAAACAGAAATTAATCCTCGATTCAAAGACGACGTACCTACTTCAGATAAAGGAAGAACACTGAATTTGACACAAATGCTGGGACCACTTATTTTATTTTTCATTGGACTCGTCAGTGGAAATATTGCCTTCTTCATAGAAATAATTGTCAAACGGATTTGCTTGTAATTTTTCACATACACACACACACACACACACACACACACACACACACACACACACACACACACACACACACACACACACACACACACACACACACACACACACACACACACACACACACACACACAGGGTATGCTCGTGATTTAAGGTTGATTACTTACCCGATAATACACCGTACATTGTATTTTCCTTTATTAAATAAAAAAAAAATGCATTTAAGTTGTACGTGCCGGAAGATACTCGCCTGGCTAGGAGTCTTACTCCTTCTTTTATTCCTTCTTGACTTTCCATGTTCTTTAGTGGTGCATATGCCGTGCCAAATAACTCTCGGTCCAAATTTCTCTCCGATATACGCATATACGCAACAACGGTGCTTCACACACCAGTTTTTCTTTTTTGTTTTATGTAGGGGAGTATGGGGCTGATAACTCAATATGAGAAGCACGTTTATCCTCCTACTCGCACAATTCCTTTCGATAAGAACACATCACTCTGCTTATTCACTCTGTCTTCAATAAATACTTATTTCATTTTTTTTTTTTTTTTAAATGACACATTACAACAAGGTCATATTTCATTGTGATATATACAATGATATTAATTTACTGACAAATATATTCATTTTATTGGGTGAAGTCACTGGCCCTAGATCATTTTTTTTTCACTGATAACTTCAATATTTCATCTTATAAAAGCTCCCAATAGATGGCAAAGTCATGTAGTCAATATATATCAAAGTAATTGAACCCATATTGAGAAACCAAACCACTTTTTGTTCATTGAACCTACGGTACAATTTTCCAGAAATATCCTAAGAACAAATAAAAATTATTTTCGCCTACCATTTCACCCAACTTAAATACATCTCACCACCGTAAGAAAGGTAAATTTCTGCTCTTATGAAATCATTTATATGATTTTTTTTCTATTAATTTT
>NW_025541389.1:0-42500 GCF_017591435.1 Portunus trituberculatus
TTGTGCTTCCTTCCTCGCCTTACAAAAAAACTTCTCACAGTTATCGGTTGGATCTCATAATTCTATATATTTTGAACCCCATGTATATGCAACGCAAACTAATAGAAACGCCTCTACCGATTTTTGTTTTAGATTTTATCCAGTTTAGGTTTGGTTCGGTTATAGGTGTCAGCTGGGAGATGTCCGGGGGATGGATGGATGGATTTTATATAAGGCGCCGCAACGGCTAAGGTCATGTGGCGCCGCTTCAAAAATTTAAAATGGCAGAGTAGTTATAAAAAACTATATAAAAACAGTTAAAAAGAATACAATATTTAAAAATTAAAAAAGGCAATAAAACGAAATAAAACATTAAAATGCAAAATAAAATAAAAATAAAATTCAAAAACGTCATGGCCCTGAGCCAGACACTCTGGTCCAAGGAACTTTGAGATATAATAGACAATGCTATCTCTACCGCGACAGCAGTAGAGGTAGCGGTGTCGTAACTCAATCAAACTAGGGCACTCTACAAGAAGGTGCCGTACAATGAGCGGAACCAAGCAGTCATCACAATAAGGTTGTGGGTCCCTGGTCATCAGGTACCTTTGAGTAAGGTACGTGTGACCTATGCGCAGTCGCGCCAATAAAGTCTGTGCACAGCGATCCCGGATATGGGAGTATGTCCACTGAGGGATAGTGAAAGTAGTGATCTCTCCCATTTTCGAGGTTGCGAGCCCCGTTAGCCATCTCCTCTACCAAATTGCTGCAACCGCCACACGAATAGTGTGAAATACATCTCGAAACGGAAAAGGGGAAGGAGATGGAGCGCGACTTGCTGCCTATTTAGCGAGGCGATCTGCGTGTTCATTCCTGGAACACCAACGTGACCAGGGACCCAACAGAACCCAACACGATATCCTCGTTGTGTTAGAAGATATAGCCACTCCAGGGCTGACAAAAACAAAGGGTTAATTGATATAGGGGAAGAGAGAGAAGTAAGAGCACTGCGAGTCACTAAAAAAATTGTAAAGGACGAAACCGGTAGAGTAAAAATAATCCGTAAAGCTAGGACTATGGCAGACAGCTCTGCAGTGAAGACAGATGCCACTAAAGGAAGGCTGCCAGACCGATAAAAAGGGGGGAAAATAAAACTAAATCCAACGCCTGCGTCGTATTTGGAACCATCAGTAAAAACAGAGATATCATCAGAATGCATAAAAGAGTGTTCTAAAAACCATGTGTGGAACAGAGCTGGAAGAAAATCCTTTTTGTCATCCATGACAGGAGGGCATAATGAGGTAACAGGAAGCTGCCAATAACCAACTCGGGGAAGCCGGAAAGAGTATACAGGAGTGGGGTCGATAGATAACTCTGCCATGACATTTGCAACTCGTAGGACAAAAGGTTTAGGGAGACTCGGTCGAGTGACATACGCCTGAGAGCGCGAGTCCCGCAACATTGACACACAGGGGACAGAATCAGGAAGACGGTGGGTGCGAAATCAACACCGGAGCATCGAAGACTGGCGCCGGAGGTCGATCGGCCAGAAACCAGCATCCACTAGAAGGCTAGGTATTGGAGATGTCCGAAATGCACCCGTAGCCAAGCGGACCCCAGCATGATGCACGGGGTCAAGCGTGCGTAGTCGTGCATCCGTTGCGGATGAGTAGATCTCACAGCCGTATTCCAGCTTCGGAAGTATGAGTGTACGGTGAAGCAGCAGCAACGTGTCCCTGTCCGCACCCCAAGAGGTGTGACTTAAAACCCGAAGAAGGGATAATGCCTGCCGACAAGACGCCTTAAGAGAACGGAAATGGGGAACCCAGGTGAGACGGTTGTCAAATAAAAGGCCAAGATATCGAGTCGCCTCCACGCATGAGAGGCGTCTATTGGCGAGGTATAAATCAGGGTCTGGATGGACACCACGGTTGCGACAAAATGCATGGCTACGGTCTTCGAGGTGGAGAATCGAAAACCGTTCATGTTGGCCCAACTGGACACCCTATTGATCGCCAGTTGGAGCTTGCGCTCAATCAGTGACATCCTAGCAGCAGCAAAAGAAATACATAAATCATCAACATATAAGGAGCTGTGAATGCCATCTGGGAGAGTATCAATAACACCATTTATGGCGACTGCAAATAATGTAACACTAAGAATACTTCCTGTGGAACACCGTCATTTAGAGCAGTAGCCTCAGAGAGAACACTCCCACTCGAACCCGTAAAAACGTCTGGATAAAAACTGCTGGATAAAAGAGGAAGGTGGCCACGAAGGCCAAAATTAAACAAAGACTGTAAAATGCCATGACACCAAGCCGTGTCGTAGGCCTTCTCCAGGTCAAAAAGACTGTTACTTGATGGTGGTGATTAGCGAAGGCCTCACAAATGGAAGACTCTAGGGATAAAAGAGCATCAGTAGTAGACCTCATCTTTCGGAAGCCGTACTGTACCGATGACAAGTACTTCCCCCTCTCCAAGTACCACATGAGTCTTACATTTACCATCTTTTCTAACACTTTACAAATGCAGGATGTCAAAGATATAGGACGGTAGTTCGTAGCCTGGAGATTATCTTTCCCAGGCTTCGGAAATGGGAGAACCACTGCCACAGCCCAAGAAGATGGAAAGTCACCGGTATGCCAAATCATATTATAAAGATTTAAAAGAAAGTTAAAAGCAGTGTCAGACATGTGGCGCAAGAAGGCATAAGGTATATCATCTGGCCCAGGAGAAGAGTCGTGACACTGGGACAAAGCAGTCCGCAACTCGGAAGCAGAGAAAGGGACATTATAAGACTCCTCCAGCGAAGAAAAGTTTATGCCGAGAGATTCCATTCTCTGGCGGTGACGTGCGCCCGGAGCTGCAGGATGCCTCTGGGAAACACTGGCAAAGTGCTCCGCGAAGAGGTCGGCGACATTCCTAGGGTCTGCCACCGTTCGCCCAGCAGACAACAAAATTGGTGGGGAAGGAGCAGAATACTTCCCAGCAATTCGGCGGACTTTGTTGAAGACATCCGTAAGAGGGTGCGGACGTTTATGGAAGAGACATAGGCTTTCCACGAGGCTCTTTGTGCCTCTTTCAAAACGCGGCGGGCCCGAGCTCGGCAGCGCCGAAAAGCTTCCAGGCACTGCGGGTCCCCACGATGTCGCCGGAGACGAGAGAAAGCTGCCCGTTTCTCTTTCACCGCTGCAGTGCATGCTGCGTTCCACCAAGGAACGGGACGCTTAGTAAAGCGACCTGACGTCCTAGGGATTGTCTGAAGCGCTAAAGAAATAAAAAATCGGTAAAATAATCAACAGCCTCAGCACAAGTAGAAAAGTCAGCCAGCGGACGGATAAAAGAGCTAAGGTCTGTGAATCGACGCCAATCTGCCTTGTCTAAAACCCAGCGTGGGGCCGGGACTGTGGCTCAGAGTTCACAGATTCCAATAAAATCGGAAAGTGGTCACTACCGTGTAAATCCGGTAGGACTCGCCAATTAAAATCAAGGAAAGAATTAGATGTACAAAGAGAAAGATCGATAGCTGTAAAAGTCCCAGTAGGACTGTGGAAATGTGTAACATCCCCAGAATTTAAAACCTCAATCCCTCATCCTCAATAAAAGAACCGATTAAAACCCCACGAGGATTACTAGCACCTTCATCCCACAATGGGTGACGGCCGTTAAAATCTCCCAACAAAGAAAAGGCGGAGTCAGCTGACGCACCAGGCCGTCAAGCTCACCCCTGGAGACAGGAAGCCGAGGAGGAGATATAAACTGCAAATGGTGTACAGTCGTCCCATAAAGACCTTAACAGCAACCACCTGAAGGGAGAGTTAAGTTGTAAAGGGATAACAGGTATATCCTGACGGACTAGAATAGTTGTGCCACCGTGGTGGCCCTGGTCAGGGAAAGGAGTACTAAAAAAGGCACGATAGCCAGGAGGACTAGAATAAGTACTATCACCTAGCATAGTCTCTTGTAGAGCTACACAGGCTGGAGAGAATTCCGACAGCAAAGCTCGGAGTTCCCCCCACGAGGCGCGAAGGCCTCTACAGTTCCACTGTAGAAGCTTGAAGATGACTATTTAGGTGCAGTGGACGGGCGAGCCTTTTGAAGGCTGCCCGTGACTCACCTGACTAGAAATAATCAACCGACGAGAAGACACCGGGAGTTGTGATGTGCCGGGTCGTTGGACCGCTGCCTTTCGGCTTGCCGGTGAGTGATGCGAACCATCATCACTCCTACCGGTCCTCGGAGGACGAGGATCAGGCTGGACTGCACTTTTGACACAGTGGGTCCACGAGGGACGGCTGTGACAATATCATCGGACGTCTCCATGTTAAGACCGTCCTCATCACAAGAAGCCCGATCTGAGACGGAGGGCGTCACAGGAGGCTGGACAGAAACTACTGGAGCTACCATTGCAGAGCGGTCCCTGGAGGACTCACGATCGTGTGCACCGGGAGAAACCTTAGATTGCTTAGGCTGAGCTAAATCTATCGACTCCGCAGAGCCGCGGTGCCGTTTGGTCATGCCCTTCAAAGGCTTAGGCGATACAGGAGGCAAATGGACATCAACTACATGGGTAAGTTTGGTCAAGTCCGTATTATTCTCGTCGCTTCTTACAGGTGACTCAACTGAGTCATCAGACAAAAGGGCAAACCTATTGGCCAAATGAACAGGACCACCCGCCCCAACAGAGCGAGAGGTAGCAGGAGGAGTTGTCTTCGGACCGGCAGACTCAGCTGAAGAGCGAGCGGCCAATGAAGCATAGGATGTCGCACCAGTACCGTCCTTCTGGCGGTACAGGAGTTCACGGCGGGCGCTACCGAGGCTGATAAACTGACTATTAGCAAGCTGTAGAATGTCCTGCTCCAGGCGATACCTGGGGCATTGCCTGGAACGTACCTGGTGAGCATCACGGCAATGAAACAATAAGCAGCAGCATTGCAATGCTCCTCAGAATGTGAGTCTAGTGCAGAGCAATTACCACATCGAAGCTTCCTTTGCAGAAGCTTTTGCCGTGACCGTACCCATAGCATGAGAAACACTGAAGAGGACGAGAAACAAACGCCTCACCCTAAGATTAATAGGTCCGATATTAACACGGTCAGGAGGGTGGAACCAAAAAGGTGAGAAGGACCATGTTGGAGGAGTTCCTCATCTTTGTCACCTTTTGGACTGAGCTAGGACACATTGCTAGTATTTCCTTATCAGGGAATTGATAAAGATCCTGACTGTACACACAACCTTTGCTGTAATTAAAGGTGGGATGTGCCTTTATAGTCTCAAACATGCTGTCAGAAGGACATTGGTAGATATTGCAACATCCTTGCCTGCGTGATATCTTTCGCTCGCACTAGCACCCCCTTTCCGTATTTCTTGAGGTTTCCCTCAGGAGTCGTGCCTCTTTTGACAGGTACCGGGAGGCATGTATGAAATTCCCGCGCCCATTTTTGTAGTAGGCCACAAACCAACGTGGAGGTGGGATCTGGCGGACTTCAGGAACTGAACTCTCAGAATGATGGTCAAAAAGATTTGGGATGTTGTCTGTGTCGCTGTCCGAAATATTGCGAGAGTGGAGAAATTCTGTCTTAAAGCCAGAGACAACAAGGGGAAGAGATGCTACATGTTCATAAGCCAGACGGGCTTCGTCACATGATAGAAAAGTCACATAGCAGCGGTTAGATGGAAAATTCTTATCATAAACAAGTCGAATGCGTTAGAACGGTGCCATATACCTTAGAATAGAAGTGAATGCAAGGCGTGATAAGAAAATGATGGGTTAACATTTACCATCACAAGGGAGTCATATGCAGCAGAAATACGTCCCTCAGAACTCCCAGAACAGGAGACTACTGTGGTAGGTTTTTGTGGAGGGGAATCCTTCCCACTCAGACCTGAAGATGACGTCTCGCGAGCCAGGTCAGCCACCTCACGAGAACCTGACAGTTTTTTGTGTTTCACCATATATATATAACGTTACAAAAAAAATGGCCCCAGGGGCAAGGGAAACCACTTATTGGGACTACAATGTGAGGGAGCGCTGGCTGCCGTGGACGGGGTACCTCGTCTCCATGCGGACCAGTCGTTTTAAAAACAGGCCCCACATGATACGAATGTTTGTCCACGACAGAGCTGAGACCCCCCTCCCAAAGCATCCCAGCCTGGACACCCAATCATCCAGCACAGAACGGCCCCTCTTGGGCCAAAAATACGGCGAAGAAAGTAAAAATCTACCCCTTTGCAAGCATGGCTAAGGCAGAGGCCAAGAGGCAGGCAAAGACTGTTCAAGTGATGGGAGCCGCAGTTGCAGCAAGTGTTTCTGTCTTCATGGAGAGGTAGTGTGGTAAGTGACAAGTTTTTGTCTTCCCAGCCAAAATTAGGAGGGTATGTCGATCTTGATTGTTGCTAGTTTATAGGACAAGTTTGATTGATTCCTAGTCAATATTTAATGTTTGTTTGTTTGTTTTTTCACTCACCAGTCTTTCCCTTATAATGTTCTCTTTTCTTCTTACAATTTTGGAACTAATTATTTGATTACAGGATTTATAGACTGCGTTTCTCTTTCTTTCTCTCTCTCTCTCTCTCTCTCTCTCTCTCTCTCTCTCTCTCTCTCTCTCTCTCTCTCTCTCTCTCTCTCTCTAAGATGTAAAGTTCTTTGAATTCTACTCCATTTTTTACCTTAATGTCAACAGGCATTTTTACTTCTTTCTTGAGTGTTGTGATTTCCTTCCTCCTCTTTCGTTTGTCAATGTTGTTGCTTAATTGCCGATTATATAACTACTAAAGACTTGGAGACGCTGGCCCTCTGAGGAATACTTTATTTTCCTGTTTCTTACAGGGAGCACCATCCAAAGTAGGAGGGCCTGGCAGATCTTTTGGACAGCATGAGTGAGATGGACTTTTTCAGGCATCTACGTCTCAGAAGGGAATCTTTTGAACAGGCCTTGGACTTGATAAACAAGGCTTATGGTGAGCAGCCATCAGACAGAAGCCTTTAGTCCAAGGCAATCTCTCTACCTCACACTGTGTTATTTTAGCACACAGAGTAAATATTGAGAAAGTTCTGAAATGTTTGGAGTGTAAAAAACCGCTGTGTTTGAATGTGTGCAGAGAGTTATTGATGTCCAGTGTGATCCGGGCAAGAAAGTTTTTGTGGCCAACTACTAATGAAATTTCTGAGGTGGAGCAGGAGTTTCTATTAATGGGAGGATGGATGGATGTATTTTAAATTTATGGCGCCGCAACAACGACGGTCATATGGCGCCGCTACTACATATTAATTTCAACAAATGTGTATATATGTATAAAAAAAACACTAATTAAAAGTCATTAAAAACAATACAATTAAAAATGTAAAAACTAAAAACACTATAAACCTAAATAAAACATTAAAATACATAGAGTAGAATGAAATAAAATTCACAGCTTTGGGAGAAGACCTGCTTCTCCCAAAAATCTAAAAACGTCATGGCGTTGGGCCAGGCACTCTGGTCCAAGGACCTTAGAGATATAATAGACACCGCTATCTCTACCTCGATAGCGGTAGAGGTAGAAGTAGGTGTCTTAAGTCAGTCAAACTGGGGTACTCCACTAGTAGGTGCCGCACCGTAAGCGAAACCAGGCAGTCATCACAGTAAGGTTGAGGGTCCCTGGTCAACAGGTACCTCTGTGTAAGGTACGTGTGACCTATACGCAGTCGCGCCAATAAAGTCTGTAAAAGTCGATCCCCGACGTGGGTGTATGTCCACTGAGGGATATTGGAAGTAGTGATCTCTCCCATTTTCGAGGTTGCAACCCCAGTTAGCCATCTCCTCTGCCAAATTGCTGCAACTGCCTCACGAATTAGAGGAAATATATCTCGAAACGGAACAGGGGCAGGAGATAGAGCGCAACTTGCTGCCTCTTTAGCGAGGTAGCCAGCGTGTTCATTCACGGGAACACCAACGTGACCAGAGACCCAACAGAACTCAACACGATATCCTCTTCTGGTAACGCCCACGCGTAGGTTCGAATCCCACCACCTTAAAACACTTTACCATTTGCCGAGTGGTTTAAAGTTACCTACATGTCACCATGATACCCAGGTTGTAGGTGTTTACACTCAAAATGAGCTTAGGTGGTGAAATGGGCCCTAATATGGGTACCACTATAAACAAAATTGTCTGCGCCACTAATGGGCGGAAGCTGAACAGCGTTTCCCATACATTCTTCAAGTGTGCCTATATCCCTTATCGTAAAAAAAAAAAAGTAGATATAGTTTGTCGTGGACAAACATTCGTAGTATGTGTGGCCTTTTTTTAAAACGACTGGTCCGCATGGGGACGAGGTACCCTGTCCACGGCAGTCAGCGCTCCCTCCCAGTAGGTGGTTTCGCTATGCCCCTGGAGCCAATTTTTTTTTATAACTTTATAAATATGATTAAACACAAAAAGCTGTCAGGTTCTCGTGAGGTGGCTGACCTGGCCCGCGAGACGTCATCTTCAGGTCTGAGTGGGAAGGAGGATTCCCCTCCACAAGAGCCTCCCGCAGCAGTCTCCTATTCTGGGAGTTCTTCTGAGGGACGTATTTCTGCTGCATATGACTCCCTTATGATGGTAAATGTTAACCCATCATTTTTTTATCACGCCTTGCACTCACTTTTCAAGGTGTATGGCACGGTTGTTCGCATTCAACTTGTCTATGATAAGGACTTTCCTTCTAACCGCTGCCATGTAACTTTTCTTTCATGTGATGAAGCCCGCTTGGCAGTAAAACATGTAGCATCCCTGCCCCTTGATGGCTCGGGTTTTAAGACATAACTTCTCCACTCCCGCAATATTTCGGGCAGTGACACGGACTACATCCTAAATCTTTTTGACAACCATTCAGAGAATTAAATTCCTGAAGTCCGCCAGATTCCGCCTCCTCGTTGGTTTGTGGCGTACTATAGAAATGGGCATGGGAATTTTATCCATGCCTCTTGGTATCTTGCCAAGGAAATCGGCACGATTCCTGAGGGGAATCTGAAGAAGTATGGGAAGGGGGTGCTCGTGCGGGCTAAATATATTACGCAAGCGAGGATGTTACAACATTTTCCATGCCCTACTGGCAGCATGTTTGAGACCGTAAAGGCTCATCCTACTTTTAATTATAGTAAAGGATTTGTGTACAGTCAGGATCTCTATGAATTTCATGAGGAGGAAATACTGGATATGTGTCCTAACTCAGTACAAAAGGTAAATAAGATAAAGAATTCCTCCAATATGGTCCTTCTCACCTTTTTTGGCTCCATCCTTCCTGACCGTGTTCTTATCGGCCCTATCAATCTTAGGGTGAGGCATTTCGTTTCCCGCCCTCTTCAGAGTTTCTCATGCTATGGGTACGGCCATGGAAAAAACTCCTGCAAGGAAACATCTCGATGTGTCAATTGCTCTGCTCTAGACTCGCACTCTGAGGAGCATTGCAATGCTGCTGCATACTGTTTCCATTGTCGTGATGATCACCAGGTACGTTCCAGGTGATGCCCTAGGTATCGCCTGGAGCAGGACATTTTACAGCCCGCTAACAGTCGACGCGAACTCCTTTACCGCCAGAAGGATGGTACTGGTGCGACATCCTATTCTTCATTGGCCGCACGCTCTTCAGGTGAGTCTGCCGGTCAAAAGATAACTGTTTCTGCTATCTATCGCTCTGTTGGGGCGAGTGGTCCTGTTCATTTGGCCAATGGGTTTTCCCTTTTGTCCGATGACTCGGTTGAGTCATCTCTAAGAAGTGACAAGAATAGTACGGACTTGACCAAATTCACCCATATAGTAGATGTCCATTTGCCACCCGTATCTCCTAAGCCTTTGAAGGGCCTGACCAAACGGCACCGTGGCTCTGCGGAGTCAATCAATCTAGCTCAGCCTAAACAATCTAAGGTTTCTCCCGGTATACGTGACCGTGAGTCCTCCAGGGACAGCTCTGGAATGGTAGCTCCAGTTGTTTCTGTCCAGCCTTCTGTGACGCCCTTCGTCTCAGATCGGGCTTCTTGTGATGAGGACTATCTTAGCATGGAGACGTTCGATGATATTGACACAGCCGTCCCTCGTGAATCCACTGTATCGGAAAGTGCAGTCCTGCCTGATCTTCGTCCTCCTAAGACCGGTAAAAGTAATGATGGTTCGCAACACCCACCGAGAGGCCGAGTGGCTGCGGTTCAACGACCAGGCACATCTCAACTCCTGGTGTCTTCTCGTCGTTTGATTATTTCTATTCAGGTGAGTCACGGGCAGCCCCTTTAAAAAGCTCGCCCGTCCACTGCACCTAAATAGTCATCTTCAAGCTTCATCAGTGGAATTGTAGAGGTTTTCGCGCCTCGTGGGGGGAACTCCGAGCTTTGCTGTCGGAGTTCTCTCCAGCCTGTGTAGCTCTACAAGAGACTATGCTAGGTGATAGTAGTTATTCTAGTCCTCCTGGCTATCGTGCCTTTTTTAGCACTTCTTTCCCTGACCAGGGCCATTACGGTGGCACAGCTATTCTAGTCCGTCAGGATATACCTGTTATCCTGTTACAACTTAACTCTCCCATTCAGGTGGTTGCTAATAAAGTCTTTATGGGACGACTGTACACCATTTGCAGTTTATATCTCCTTCCTCGGCTTCCTGTCCCCAGGGGTGAGCTTGACGGCCTGGTGCGTCAGCTGACTCCGCCTTTTCTTTTGTTGGTAGATTTTAACGGCCGTCACCCATTGTGAGATATAGGTGCTAATAATCTTCGGGGGTTTTAATCGGTTCTTTTATTGAGGATGAGGGATTGGAGGTTTTAAATTCTGCGGATGTCACACATTTCCACAGTCCTACTGGGACTTTTACCGCTGTCGATCTTTCTCTGTGTACATCTAATTCTTTCTTTAATTTTAACTGGCGAATCCTACCAGATTTACACAGTAGTGACCACTTTACGATTTTATTACAATCTGTGAACAATGAGCCACAGTCCCGGCCCCCACGCTCGGTTCTAGAAAAGGCAGATTGGCCTCGATTCACAGACCTTAGCTCTTTTATCCGTCCTTTGGCTGACTTTTCTACTTGTGCTGATTCTGTAGATTATTTTACCGATTTTTTAATTTCAGTAGCGCTTAAGACAATCCCTAGGACGTCAGGTCGCTTTACTACGCGTCCCGTTCCTTGGTGAAATGCAGCATGCACTAAAGATGTGAAAGAAAAACTGGCAGCATTCTCTTGACTCCGGCGACATCGTGGACCCGCAGTGCCTGGACAATTTTCTGCGCTGCAGAGCTCGAGAACGCCGCGTTTTGAAAGAGGCACAAAGAGCTTCTTGGAAAGCTTATGTCTCTTCCATTAATGCTCGCACTCCTCTTATGGATGTCTTTAACAAAGTCCGCCGAATTGCTGGGAAGTATTCTGCTCTTTTGTTTTTGTTTTTGTTTTGTTGTCTTCTGGGCGACCGGTGGCAGACCCTAGGACTGTCGCCGACCTCTTCGCAGAGCACTTTGCCAGTGTTTCACGGAGGCATCCTGCAGCTGCGGGCGCACGTCACCGCCAGAGAATGGAATCTCTCTGCATAAACTTTTCTTCGGCTGGAGGGGAGTCTTATAATGTCCCTTTCTCTGCTTCCGAGTAGCGGACTGTCCCAGTGTCACGACTCTTCTCCTGGTCCAGACGACATTCCTTATGCCTCTTTGCGTCACATGTCTGACCGTGCTTTTAACTTTTTATTAAATCTTTCTAATATGATTTGGCATACCGGTAATTTACCATCCTCTTGGACAGTGGCAGTGGTTCTCCCATTTCCGAAGCCTGGGAAAGATCATATCCAGGCTACGAACTACCGCCCTATATTTTTGACGTCTTGCATTTGTAAAGTGTTAGAAAAGATGGTAAATGTAAGACTCATGTGTTACTTGGAGAGGGGAAAGTACTTGTCATCGGCACAGTACGGCTTCCGAGAGATGAGGTCTATTACGGATGCTCTTTTATCCCTAGAGTTTACTATTTGTGAGGCCTTCGCTAATCCACACCACCAGGTTATTGTAATTTTTGACCTGGAGAAGGCCTACGACACATCTTGGTGTCATGGGATTTTACTTTCCTTGTTTAATTTTGGTCTCCGTGGCCACCTTCCTATTTTTATCCAGCAGTTTTTATCCAGACGTCTTTTACGGGCTCGAGTGGGGAGTGTTCTCTCCGATGCTACTGCTTTAAATGAGGGTGTCCCACAGGGAATTATTCTTAGTGTTACGTTATTAGCAGTTGCAATAAATGGTGTTATAGATACTCTACCGGATGGCGTTCTCAGCTCTTTATATGTGAACGACTTGTGCATCTCTTTTGCTGCTGCTAGGATGTCACTGATTGAGCGAAAGCTCCAACTGGCAATCGAGTGTCCAGTTGGGCCAACATAAATAGTTTTCGAGTCTCCACCTCAAAGACCGTTTCTATGCATTTTTGTCGATATCGTGGCGTCTATCCAGATCCCGATTTATATTTAGCCAATAGACGCATCTCATGTGTGGAGGCCACTCCATATCTTGGCCTATTGTTTGACAGCCGTCTTACTTGGGTTCCACATTTCCGTTCTCTTAAAGCGTCTTGCAGGACGGTACTATCTCTTCTTCGTGTTTTAAGTCACACCTCTTGGGGTGCAGACTGGGACATTTTGCTGCTGCTCCACCGTAGACTAATCCTTCCTAAGCTGGAATACGGTTGGTTGTGAGATCTACTCCTCTGCAACGGAGGCACGGCTACGTTCGCAGGCGTATGTCACTCGACTGAGTCTACCTAAAACTTTTGGCCTTTGAGTGGCAAACCTCATGATGGATATGTCCATCGATCCCACTCTTGTCTACTCTTTCCGGCTCCCAAGAGTTGGTTATTGGCAGCTTCCGGTTGTTTCATTATGCCCTCCTGCCATGGCTGGCAAGAAAGATTTTCTTCTAGTTCTGTCCCACACACGGTTTTCAGAACACAGTTTTTATCCAATTTGATGACATCCCTGTTTTTACTGATGGTTCCAAATCCGACGCAGGTGTTGGGTTTAGTGTGGTTTTCCCCTCTTTTTATCGGTCTGGCAGTCTTCCTTCGGTAGCCTCCGTCTTTACTGCGGAGCTGTCTCCCATAGTCTTAGCTTTACTGATCAATTTTACTCTCCCGGTTTCGTCTTTTACAATTTTTAGTGACTGTCGTAGTGCTCGTACTGCTCTCTCTTCTTTTATTTCCCATCACCCATTGGTTTTATCAGCCCTAGAGTGACTATATCTACTTACCAGAAGAAGATATCGTGTTGGGTTCTGTTGGGTCCCTGGTCACGTTGGTGTTCCAGGGAATGAACACGCTGACCGCCTCGCTAAAGAGGCAACAAGTCGCGCTCTATCTCCTGCCCCTGTTCCTTTTGGAGATGTATTTCATCTAATTCGAGTGGCGGTTGCATCAATTTGGCAGAGGAGATGGCTAACGGGGGTCGCAACCTCAAAACTACTTCCACACTCCCTCTGTGGACATACACCCATGTCCGGGACCGCCGTGCACAGACGTTATTGGCGTGACTTCGTATAGGTCACACGTACCTTACAGAAAGGTACCTCTTGACCAGGGACCCTCAACCTTATTGTGATCACTGCCTGGTGCCGCTTACGGTGCGGCACCTACTAGTGGAGTGCCCCTGTTTGATTGATTTAAGACACCTGTACCTCTACCGCTGTCGCAGTAGAGATAGGGGTATCTATTATCTCTCAAAGGTCCTTGGACCAGAGTGCCTGGCCCAAGGACATGATGTTTGATTTTTTTTGGGAGAAGCTGGTCTTCTCCCAAAGTTGTGAATATTATTTTATTTCATTATGTATTTTTCTTTTATTAGTTTTATTGTATTTTTAGTTTTTTTAGCTATTGTATTGGTTTTAAAGGCTTTTCGTTGTTTTTATCAACAATTTTGTCTTTTTACATTATTGTAGACCACAGATGTTGCGGCTCCTTATGATAAAATCCAATCCAATCTAATCTCCCAAAAACCTAAAAACGTCATGGCCCTGGGCCAGACACTCTATTCCAAGGACCTTTGAGATATAATAGACACCGGTGTCGTAACTCAATCAAACTAGGGCACTCTACAAGAAGGTGCGGTACAGTGAGCGGAACCAAACAGTCATCACAGTAAGGTTGTGGGTCAGAGGTGATCAGGTACCTTTGTGTGAGGTATGTCAACTGAGGGACAGTGATCTCTCCCATTTTCGAGGTTGCGACCCCCGTTAGCCATCTCCTCTGCCAAATTGCAGCAACCGCCACACGAATAGTGTGAAATACATCTCGAAACGGAACAGGGGCAGGAATTGGAGCGCGAATTGCTGCCTCTTTAGCGAGGCGATCTGCGTGTTCATTCCCTGGAACCCCAACGTGATCAGGGACCCAACAGAACCTAACACGATATCCTTGTTGTGTTAGAAGATATAGCCACTCCAGGGCTGACAAAACCAAAGGGTTAAATGATATAGGGCAAGAGAGAGAAGTAAGAGCATTGCGACAGTCACTAAAAATTGTAAAAGACAAAAACAGATAGAGTAAAAATAATCTGTAAAGCTAGGACTATGGCAGACAGCTCCGCAGTGAAGACAGATGCCACTGAAGGAAGGCTGCCACATCGATAAAAAGAGGGGAAAACCAAACTATACCCAACGCCTGCGTCATATTTGCAACCATCAGTAAAAACAGGGATATCATCAGAATGCATAAAAGAGTGTTAAAAAAAACCGTGTGTGGGACAGAACTGGCAGAAAATCCTTCTTGCCATCCATGGCAGGAAGGCATAATGAGGTAACAGGAAGCTGCCAATAACCAACTCGGGGGAGCCGGAAAGAGTACACAGGAGTGGGGTCTATAGATAACTTTGCCATGAGATTTGCAACTCGTTGGCCAAAAGGTTTAGGGAGACTCGGTCGAGTAACATACTCCTGCGAGAGCGAGTCCCGCAACATTGACACACAGGGAACAGAATCAGGAAGACGGTGGGTGCGAAACCAACACCGGAGCATCGAAGACTGGCGCCGGAGGTCGAGCGGCCAGAAACCAGCATCCACTAGTAAGCTAGGTATTGGAGATGTCCGACCCCAGCATGATGCACGGGAGCAAGCGTGCGTAGTTGTGCATCCGTTGCGGATGAGTAGATCTCACAGCCGTATTCCAGCTTCGGAAGAATGAGTGTACGGTGAAGAAGCAGCAACGTGTCCCTGTCCGCACCCAAAAAGACTCCTTAAGAGAACGGAAATGGGAACCCAGGTGAGACGGTTGTCAAATAAAAGGCCAAAATATGGAGACGCCTCCAGGCATGAGAGGCGTCTATTGGCGAGGTATAAATCAGGATCTGGATGAACACCACGGTTCCGACAGAAATGCATAGCTAAGGTCTTCGAGGTGGAAAATCAAAAACCATTTATGTTGGCCCAACTAAACACCCTATTGATCGCCAGTTGGAGCTTGCGCTCAATCAGTGACATCCTAGCAGCAGCAAAAGAAATACATAAATCATCAACATATAAGGAGCTGTGAATGACATCTGGGAGGGTATTAACCACACCATTTAAGGCGACTGCAAATAATGTAACACTAAGAATACTTCCCGGTGGAACGCCATCATTTAAAGCAGTAGCCTTAGAGAGAACACTCCCACTCGAACCCGTAAAAAACGTCTGGATAAAAACTGTTGGATAAAAAGAGGAAGATGGCCACGAAGGGCAAAATTAAAGAAAGACTGTAAAATGCCATGATACCAAACAGTGTCGTAGGCCTTCTCCAGGTTAAAAAAAACTGTTACTTGATGGTGGTGATTAGCGAAAACCTCACAAATGGAAGACTTTAGGGATAAAAGGGCATCAGTAGTAGACCTCATCTTTCGGAAGCCGTACTGTACCGATGACAAGTACTTCCCCCTCTCCAAGTACCATTTGCCATCTTTTCTAAAACTTTACAAATGCAGGATGTCAAAGATATAGGACGGTAGTTCGTAGCCTGGAGATTATCTTTCCCAGGCTTTGGAAATTTGAGACCACTGCCGCAGCATAATAATATGGAATGTCACCGGTATGCCAAATAATATTATAAAGATTTAAAAGAAAGTTTAAAGCAGTGTCATACATGTGGCGCAAGAAGGCATAAGGTATATCATCTGGCCCAGGAGAAGAGTCGTGACACTGGGACAAAGCAGTCCGCAAATCGGAAGCAGAGAAAGGGAGATTATAAGACTCCCCTCCAGCGGAAGAAAAGTTTATGCCGAGAGATACCATTCTCTGGCGGATGTCTCTGGGAAACACTGGCAAAGTGCTATGCGTAGAGATCGGCAACATTCCTAGGGTCTGCCACCGTTCGCCCAGCAGACAACAAAATTGGTGGGGAGCGAGCAGAATACTTCCCAGCAATTCGGCGGACTTTGTTGAAGACGTTTATGGAAGAGACATAGGCTTTCCACGAGGCTCTTTGTGCCTGTTTCAAAACGCGGCGGGCCCGAGCTCGGCAGCGCCGAAAAGCTTCCAGGCACTGCAGGTTCCCACGATGTAGCCGGAGACGAGAGAAAGCTGCCCGTTTCTCTCTCACCGCTGCAGTGCATGCTGAGTTCCACCAAGGAACAGGACGCTTAGTAAAGCGACCTGTCGTCCTAGGGATTGTCTGAAGCGCTAAAGAAATAAAAAAAATCGGTAAAATAATCAACAGCTTCAGGACAAGTAGAAAAGTCAGCCAGCGGACGGATAAAAGAGCTAAGGTCTGTGAATTGACGCCTATCTGCCTTGTCTAAACCCTAGCGTGGGGCTCGGGACTGTGGCTCAGAGTTCACAGATTCCAATAAAATCGGAGAGTGGTCACTACCGTGTAAATCCGGTAGGACTCGCTAATTAAAATCGAGGAAAGAATTAGATGTACAAAGAGAAAGATCGATAGCTGTAAAAGTCCCAGTAGGACTGTGGAAATGTGTAACATCCCCAGAATTTAAAACCTCAATCCTCATCCTCAATAAAAGAACCGATTAAAACCCCACGAGGATTACTAGCACCTTCATCCCACAATGGGTGACGGCCGTTAAAATCTCCCAACAAAAAAAAGGCGGAGTCAGCTGACGCACCAGGCCGTCAAGCTCACCCTGGAGACAGGAAGCCGAGGAGGAGATATAAACTGCAAATGGTGTACAGTCGTCCCATAAAGACCTTAACAGCAACCACCTGAAGGGAGAGTTAAGTTGTAACGGGATAACAGGTATATCCTGACGGACTAGAATAGCTGTGCCACCGTGGTGGCCCTGGTCAGGGAAAGGAGTACTAAAAAAGGCACGATAGCCAGGAGGACTAGAATAAGTACTATCACCTAGCATAGTCTCTTGTAGAGCTACACAGGCTGGAGAGAACTCCGACAGCAAAGCTCGGAGTTCCCCCCACGAGGCGCGAAGGCCTCTACAGTTCCACTGTAGAAGCTTGAAGATGACTATTTAGGTGCAGTGGACGGGCGAGCCTTTTGAAGCAGCTGCCCGTGACTCATCTAACTAGAAATAATTAACCGACGAGAAGACACCGGGAGTTGTGATGTGCCGGGTCGTTGGACCGCTGCCTTTCGGCTTGCCGGTGACTGATGCGAACCATCATCACTCCTACCGGTCCTCGGAGGACGAGGTCAGGCTGGACTCACTTTTGACACAGCGTGGTCCACGAGGACGGGTGTGACATTATAATCGGACGTCTCCATGTTAAGACCGTCCTCATCAGAAGAAGCCCGATCTGAGACGGAGGGCGTCACAGGAGGCTGAGCAAAAACAACTGTAGCTACCATTGCAAAGCGGTCACTGGAGGACTCACGGTCACGTGCACTGGGATAAACCTTAGATTATTTAGGCTGAGCTAAATCTATCGACTCCGCAGAGCCGCGGTGACACTTGGTGAGGGCCTTCAAAGGCTTAGGCGATACAGGTGGCAAACGGACATCTACTACATGGGTAACTTTGGTAAATTCCGTATTGTTTTCATCACTTATAAGATATGACTCAACCGAGTCATTGACAAAACGGCAAACCTATTGGCCAAGTGAACAGGACCACCCGCCCCAACAGAGCGAGAGGTAGCAGAAGGGGTTGTCTTTGGACCGGCAGACTCAATTGAAGTGCGTGCGGCCAATGAAGCATAAGATGTCGCACCAGTACCGTCCTTCTGGCGGTACAGGAGTTCACGGCGGGCGCTACCGAGGCTAATAAATTGACTATTAGCTAGCTGTAGAATGTCCTGCTCCAGGCGATACCTAGGGCATTGCCTGGAACGTACCTGGTGAGTATCACGGCAATGAAAGCAATAAGCAGCAGCATTGCAATGCTGCACAGAATGTGAGTCTAGTGCAGAGCAATTACCACATCGAAAAGCTTCTTTGCAGGAGCTTTTGCCATGGCCGTAGCCGTACCACAAGAAACATTGAAGAGGACAGGAAATAAAGCGCCTTACCCTAAGATTAATATGTCCGATATTAACACGGTCAGGAAGGTGAGGAGGACCATGTTGGAGGAGTTCCTCATCTTTGTCACCTTTTGGACTGAGCTATAGTCCGACACAAATATGAAGGCCGCTGAGGGGACCTATCAGGGATTCTGGTTGCGTCGCCAAACGTCGCAGCCCCAATTATAGGATTATTTTACTCTTTTTCCACACTACCATGAGGTAAGAGTTAAGGTGCGTTTTTTTATTTTTTTATAGAGGTTTTACCCTTTAGGCATAATCCTCTTTCAGCTATTTAATCGGACAGTTCTTCGTTAGAAGTGTCCTCTAAATTGATTATAAAAGAATCCGCTGTAAATAATTAATTTTTCTTGACTATGAACGTTGCGATGGCGAGTAGCGCGGACGAGATATTCACCATGGATGGATGGATGGATGGATTTTGTTTAAGGCGCCGCAACGGCTGAAGTCATTTGGCGCCGCTTCAATAATCTAAAAAGTCAGAGCAGTTAAAAAACTATATAAAGGCAGTTAAAAACAGTAGAGTATCTAAGAACTAAAAAAGACAATAAAACTAAATAAAATATTAAAATGTATATAACAAAATAAGTAAAAAATTCAAAGCTTTGGGAGAATCTCAGCTTCTCCCAAAAACCTAAAAACGTCATGGCCCTGGGCAAGACACTCTGGTCCAAGGACCTTTGAGATATAACAGACACCGTTATCTCTACCGCGACGGCGGTAGAGGTAGCGGTGTCTTAAGTCAGTCAAACTGGGGCACTAGTAGGTACCAAGCAGTCATCACAGTAAGGTTGAGGGTCCCTGGTCAGGAGGTACCTTTGTGTAAGGTACGTGTGACCTATACGAAGTCGCGTCAATAAAGTCTGTGCATGGCGATCCCAGACATGGGTATAAGTCCACTGAGGGAGTGTGGAAGTAGTAACCTCTCCCATTTTCAAAGTTGCGACCCCCGTTAGCCATCTCTGCCAAAGTGCTGCAATCGCGACACGAATTGCATGAAATATATTTCGTAACGGAACAGGGGAAGGAGACAGAGCGTGACTTGATGCCTCTCTGCGTGTTCATTCCCTGGAATACCAACATGACCAGGGACCCAACAGAACTCAACACGATATCCTCGTTGGGTAAGAAGATATAGCCACTCCAGGGCTGATAAAATCAAAGGGTTAAGGGAGACAGTAAGAACACTGCGACAGTCACTAAAAACTTGTAAAAGACGAAACCGGGAGAGTAAAAATAATCCGTAAAGCTAAAACTATGGCAGACAGCTCCGCAGTAAGGAAGGAGGCTACTGAAGGAAGGCTGCCACACCGATAAAAAGAGGGAAAAACCACACTAAATCCAACGACGGCGTCAGATTTGGAACCATCAGTAAAAACGGGGATATCATCAGAATGGATAAAAAAGTGTTCTAAAAACCGTGTGTGGGACATAGCTGGCAAAAAATCCTTCTTGCCATCTATAGCAGGAGAGCATAATGAAACAACCGGAAGCTGCCAATAACCAACTCTTGGGAGCCGGAAAGAGTAGACGGGAGTTGGGTCGATGGACAAATTCATCATCAGGTTTGCCAACCGAAAGCCAAAAGGTTTAGGTAGACTCGGTCGAGTGTCATACGCCTGCGAACGCGAGTCTCGCAACATTGACATACATGGGACAGAATCGGGAAGACGGTGGGTGCGAAACCAACACCGGAGCATCGAAGACTGGCGCCGGAGGTCGAGCGGCCAGAAACCAGCATCCACTATAAGGCTAGGTATTGGAGATGTCCGAAATGCACCCGTAGCCAAGCGGACCCCAGCATGGTGTACGGGGTCAAGCGTGCGTAGTCGTGCATCCGTTGCGGATGAATAGATAGATCTCACAGCCGTACAATAACTTTTTGGTCTTGTTATTGTACCATGATATTCACCTTCCATCCTGAGCGACAGGGAGGGGAGGAGTGACTCGATTTGACCTGCGGATTATCAGCGGTCAGGGAGGTTGACTTCACCCATGTCCAACCTTGAAAAGTAGCAACGCTGAAGAGCAGTGGTGCTACATTTTGTGGTATCTATACAAAATCATTGTGTTCATTACACTAAAACAATATTCAAAGCTCTCTATACATCATTATTAGAAATTCGAAACATGTACTACGATGCTTAGCGACGCCGCAGCTGGGGAATCCCCGTTAGGTCTCCCCCCTCAGCGGCCTTCATATTTGAGTCGGACTATAGGACACATTGGTAGCATTTCCTCATCTTGGAATTTATAAAGATCGTGACTGTACACACAACCTTTACTGTAATTAAATGTGGGATGTGCCTTTATAATCTCAAACA
Source organism: Portunus trituberculatus (assembly GCF_017591435.1). Classification (NCBI taxonomy): domain Eukaryota; kingdom Metazoa; phylum Arthropoda; class Malacostraca; order Decapoda; family Portunidae; genus Portunus; species Portunus trituberculatus. The sequence continues at coordinate 20,748 of NW_025541389.1, forward strand.
TGCTGTCAGAAGGACATGGTAGATGTTGCAACTTCCTTGCCTGCGTGATATTTTTCGCTCGCAGTAATACCCCCTTCCCGTATTTCTTGAGGATTCCCTCAGGAATTGTGCCGATTTCTTTGGAGCAGTACCGGGAGGCGAGGATTGAAATTCCCACGCCAATTTCTGTAGTAGGCCACAAACCAACGTGGAGTAGAATGAGAACAACCGTGCCATACACCTTGAGAAGTGAGTGCAAGGCGTGATAAGAAAATGATGGGTTAACATTTACCATCACAAGGGAGTCATATGCAGCAGAAATACGTCCCTCAGAAGAACTCCCAGAACAGGAGACTGCAGTGGGAGGCTCTTGTGGAGGGGAATCCTCCTTCCCACTCAGACCTGAAGATGACGTCTCGTGGGCCAGGTCAGCCACCTCACGAGAACCTGATAGTTTTTTGTGTTTCACCATATATATAAAGTTACACAAAAAATGGCTCCAGGGGCAAGGGAAACCACCTACTGGGACTACAATTGGAGGGAGCGCTGGCTGCCGTGGACGGGGTACATCGTACCAGTCATTTAAAAAATTAGGCCCCACATGATACGAATGATTGTCCACGACAGAGCAGAGACCCCCCTCCCAAAGCATCCCAGCCTGGACACCCAACCATCCAGCACCATTGGGCGATCCCTCCAGCGGGTGGCTCCGCTGGTCCACTGGCAGCCTACGTAGGAACCATTTAGTCTGGCCCCTCACTGGCGACCTTACTAGCATGGGTAGCCCTCTTCCCCTCGAAAGGGCAGAGCAGGGGCCTAAGCCCCATCTAGCCTAGCTCGCCAGGTCACAGGGGCACGCAAGCCGCCCCCACCACGACAAGGCGGTTCTTATCTGTGGAGGGGGGATGTCGACGGAGACGACAGAAAGTTTGTGCATGCTGCGTTCCATCAAGGAACGGGACGCTTACTAAAGCGACTGGACGTCCTAGGGATTGTCTGAATATAAAAAAAATCTGCAAAATAATCAACAGCCTCAGCACAAGTAGAAAAGTCAGCCAACTGACGGATAAAAGAATTAAGGTCTGTGAATCGCGGCCAATCTGCCTTATCTAAAACCCAGCATGGGGGCTGGGACCGTGGCTCACATATTCCAATAAAATAGGAAAGTGGTCACTACAGTGTAAATCCGGTAGGACCCACCAATTAAAATCGAGAAAAAAGGTATATGTAGAAATAGAAATATCGAAAGCTGTAAAAGTCCCAGTAGGACTGTAGAAATGTGTAACATCCCCAGAATTTAAAACCTCCAATCCCTCATTCTCAATAAAATAACCGATTAAAATCACACGATGATTACTAGCACCTTCATCCCACAATGGGTGATGGCCATTAAAATCTCCCAACAAGAGGAAAGGTGGAGTCAGATGACGCACCAGGCCGTCAAGCTCACCCCTGGAGACAGAAAACCGAGAAGGGAGATATAAAGTGGAAATAGTGTAGGATCGTCCCATAAAGACCTTAACAGGAACCATCTCAAGAAGAGAGTTAAGTTGTAAGATATTCCAGGCACGTGTATTCTAGTCCTGACGGACTAGAATACTTGTGCCACCGTGGTGGCCGTCTTCAGCCAGGAGGACTAGAATAAGTACTACCACCTAGCATAGTCTCTTGTAGGGTTACACAGGCTGGAGAACTCCGATAATAAAGCTCGGAGTTCCCCCCCACGAAGCGCGAAGGCCTCTACAGTTCCACTGTAGAACCTTGAAGATGACTATTTCGGTGCAGTGGACGGGCGAGCCTTTTGAAGGAGCTGCCTCTGACTCACCTGACTAGAAATAATCAACCGACGAGAAGACACCGGGAGTTGAGGTGTGCCGGGTCATTAGATCGCATCCTTATGACCTAACGGGGATTGATGCGAACCATCATCACTCCTACCAGTCATCGGAGGACGGGGGGGCTGGACTGCACTTTTTGACGCAGTGGGTGAACAAGGGACGTCTTTGACAATCACGGTCCATGGAGGGGGGGGGATTTTCTTTAGGCGCCGCAACAGCTATGGTCATATGGCGCCGCAACTATAGTTCAAGAAAACTGAAAGTAGTTAAAAACAATAAAACTAAAGGTAACTAAAAACTAAGACTACAATACAAATAAATAAAACATTAAAATAAATAATAAAAAGAAATAAAATTTACAGATTGGGGAGGAGGCCCGCTTCTCCCAGAAATCTAAAAAACGTCATAGTCAGATAGGTAAAAGACACCGCTGTAAGGTACGTGTGACCTATGCGCAGTCGCGCCAATAAAGTCTGTGCACGGCGATCCCGGAGATGGGAGTATGTCCACTGAGGGATAGTGGAAATAGTGATCTCTTATGTTTTCGAGGATGCGACCCCCGTTTGCCATCTCCTCTGCCAAATTGCTGCAACTGCCACACGAATTAAAGGAAAGACATCTAAAAACGGAACAGGGGCAGGAGATGGAGCGCGACTTGCTGCCTATTTAGCTAGGCGATCTGTGTGTTCATTCAACGGAACACCTAGGTGACCAGGGACCCAACAGAACACAACACGATATCCTCGTTGGGTTAGAAGATATAGCTACTCCAGGGCTGATAAAACCATAGGGTTAGGAGATATAGTGCAAGAGAGAGAAGTAAGAGCACTGCGACAGTCACTAAAAATTGTAAAAGCCATAGGGTTAGGAGATATAGTGCAAGAGAGAGAAGTAAGAGCACTGCGACAGTCACTAAAAATTGTAAAGCTAGGACTATCGCAGACAGCTCCGCAGTAAAAATGGACGCCACTGAAGGAAGGCTGCCACACCAATAAAAAGACGGGAAAACCACACTAAACCCAACGCCTGCGTCGGATTTGGAACCATCATTAAAAACGGGGATATCATCAAAATGGATAAAAAAAAGCTGGCAGAAAATCCTTTTTGCCATCTATGGCAGGAGGGCATAATGAAACAACCGGAAGCTGCCAATAACCATCTCGTGGGAGCCGGAAAGAGGAGACAGGAGTGGGGTCGATGGACACATCCATCATGAGGTTAACCACTCGAAGGCCAAAAGGTTCAGGTAGACTCTGTCGAGTGACATACGCCTGCGAACGCGAGTCCCGCAACATTGACAGGCAAGGGACATAATCGGGAAGACGATGGGTGCGAAACCAACACCGGAGCATCGAAGACCGGCGCCGGAGGTTGAGCGGTCAGAAACCAGGATCCGCTAGAAGGCTAGGTCAAAGACTATATAAATAAACAAGACTAGAAAGCGTCAATTTACCGTGTAGCCTAGGCAAACTGGTAACTCTTCTTGTTTGCGGTTCACTCACGCGATGGCGCTGCTGTTGCAGCTTAAGATCAAGATCAGCACCGTTGATCTGTCTGCATGTTTACATGTGTCAACACTCAAACAAGAGGGCCCACAGCAGTGACAGGTTACACGCCGCATGTTCTCAAGAAATCCGCAAAAATGAACACTAGAGTGGGGCATCCATGTGTTAATTTTGTCACAGGACAAAGGGCACCCACCCACACTTGGTCTTCTATCGCTTTCCTAATGATCGTGACAGGTAAGTACTGGTGTATAACATGTGGATCGTAGTATACTTGATTTGGTTGCGACCTGTACAAATCAGTATAAAATTGCGTTATATTCGTTTGCTTATGCTTGCCTGCTTCTGCTATATTTGTAACAGCTTCCATTCTAAAATTTAGGCCTGTTGGTTTGGTAATTGTTTATGTTTATAATTTCTAATGAACTTATTAAACTTGCTTAGATATGTTTTTTCTTTCATGACAATTCCAAATTTATGGATAACACTTAAAAAAAAAATAATTGCTCTCAAAATTGGCAAATAAATAAAAGAAATATGACTTGCAAAAACATTGTGTTTGTATTTACCATTAATATGCAGAAGTAATCCATGTGTAGAGCACCAAACAGGTACAGTACGTACGCATATTACTTTCTTACTGTGCAGTACCCAACGCCAACAAAAAACACCAATCACAACAGTTACAAAACACAGGAATATTACATATTTTCAGCATACTGTTTTATCTCTTTTCAGTACATAAATTATGCATATCAAACACTGTTCTGTATTTCCATATAAATGAAAGAAAATAAAGAATTCAACTGCAAAAAACATATTCTGTGAAACTTTAATTATTTTTTTTCCTGATTTTAATTGTTAATTTTTTTTTGGCTTTAAAAATCTGGATTTCTGGCCTTTTGAGAGTTTTAAGTGCCGAATTAATGGAGTTTGTATGTATATATATATATATATATATATATATATATATATATATATATATATATATATATATATATATATATATATATATATATATATATATATATATATATATATATATATATATATATATATATATATATATATATATATATATATATATATATATATATATGTATATAATCTGTAATGTGGTTTATCTGAACCAATTTGAAAATATTTAACTAAGTAGGTAACACCAAAGTACATTACAAATAGAGAAAGTACACACACACACACACACACACACACACACACACACACACACACACACACACACACACACACACACACACAGAGAACAGTGGACATCTGGAATAGCTTAAGTGAAATAAGTGAAAGGGTGGTTATTGCAGCCACCATACACATCTTTAAAGACAAGCTAGATGCATAACTATAAATATGGAGACAGACTAATGTGCCATACTGTACAGCACAACTATAGGTAAATAAACACACACACACACACACACACACACACACACACACACACACACACACACACACACTACCAATAATGTACTCTAGTACAGTACATATTTACTTCATCCACCTGTGACCCCGTTCAAGCTCCCTTGTATCCAACTTGAGTTGTAAGTATATCATAGAGATATATGTATATTGTACATGTGTGATAACTATTTATAATTAGTGAGGCAACACACACACGTGTGTGTGTGTGTGTGTGTGTGTCTGTGTGTAATTCACCATCGTCGCCTGCTGGTCACCCAGCCAGTCTTTCCTATTACGGAGCGAGCTCATAGACCGATCTTCGGGTAGGACTGAAACCACATCACACACAACACACACCGGGAAAGCAAGGTCACAACCCCTCGAGTTACATCCCGTACCTATTTACTGCTAGGTGAACAGGGGCTACACATTAAGAGGCTTGCCCATTTGCCTCGCCGCGCCGGGACTCGAACCCGGCCCTCTCGATTGTGAGTCGAGCGTGCTAACCACTACACTACGCGGTGTGTGTGTGCGTGTGTTCACTGTTTGATCTGCTGCAGTCTCTGACGAAACAGCCAGACGTTGACCATTACGGTGCGATCTGAGAGCTCATTATGTGTATTTTTTTTCACCTCGGTCGTCTGCTGGTCACCCAGCCAGTCTTTCCGCTTTACGGAGTGAACTCAGAGCTCATAGACCGATCTTCGGGGTAGGACTGAGACCACAACACACTCCACACACCGGGAAAGCGAGGCCACAACCCCTCGAATTACATCCCGTAACTATTTACTGCTAGGTGAGCAGGGGCCACACATTAAGAGGCATGCCCATTTGCCTCGCCGTGTGTGTGTGTTTTTTTTTGTATGTGTGTGTGTGTGTGTGTGTGTGTGTGTGTGTGTGTGTGTGTGTGTGTCGCCTCCCTAATTACAAATAGTTATCGCACATGTACAATGTAAATATATCTCTATGATATACTTATAACTCAAGTTGGATACAAGGGAGCTAAAACGGGGTCACAGGTAGATGAAGTAAATATGTACTGTACTAGAATACATTATTGATAATGTGTGTGTGTGTGTGTGTGGAGGAAGGAACTCAAAGCGATTATTCAAATTGTGGCGCTGTTTGTTTACCGAGGCGTTAGTTTGCGGTTCACTCAATGGATGGCGCTCTTATCCACTATTCTAGCGGTATCTGGCATCTTTAATGGCGACACGAATTTATGGTTAATGGCAATTTTTCCAGTCTTGTTTTATCTATAGTCTTTGGCTAGGTATTGGAGATGTCCGAAATGCACCCGTAGCCAAGCTGACCCCAGCAAGATGCACGGGGTCAAGCGTGCGTAGTCGTGCATCCTTTGCAGATGAATAGATCTCACAGCCGTACTCCAGCTTTGGAAGTATAAGTGTACGGTGAAGAAGCAGCAAAGTGTCCTTGTCCGCACCCCAAGAGGTGTGACTTAAACCACGATGAAGGGATAATGCCTGCCAACAAGACGCTTTAAGAGAACGGAAATGGGGCACCCAGGTGAGACTTTTGTCAAATAAAAGGCCAAGATATCGAGTCGCCTCCACGCATGAGAGGTGTCTATTGGCGAGGTATAAATCCGGGTCTGTATGGACACCACGGTTGCGACAAAAATGCATGGCTACGGTCTTGGACGTGGAGAATCGAAAACCGTTCATGTTGGCCCAACTGGACACCCTATTGATCGCCAGTTGGAGCTTGCGCTTAATCAGTGACATCCTAGCAGCAGCAAATGAAATACATAAATCATTAACATATAAGGAGCTGTGAATGCCATCTGGGAGAGTATCAACAACATCATTTATGGCGACTGCGAATAATGTAACACTAAGAATACTTCATTGTGGAACGCCATCATTTAGAGTAGTAGCCTCAGAGAGAACACTCCCCACTCGTACCCGTAACGTCTGGATAAAAACTGCTGGATGAAAATAGGAAGGTGGCCACGAAGGCCAAAATTAAGAAAGACTGTAAAATGCCATGACACCAAGCCATGTCGTAGGCCTTCTCCAGGTCAAAAAAGACTGTTACTTGATGGTGGTGATTAGCGAAGGCCTCACAAATGGAAGAGTCTAGGGATAAAAGAGCATCAGTAGTAGACCTCATCTTTCGGAAGCCGTACTGAACCGATGACAAGTACTTCCCCCTCTCCAGCTACCACATGAGTCTTACATTTACCATCTTTTCTAACACTTTACAAATGCAGGATGTCAAAGATATAGGACGGTAGTTCGTAGCCTGGAGATTATCTTTCCCAGGCTTCGGAAATGGAAGAACCACTGCCACAGCCCAAGAAGATGGAAAGTCACCGGTATGCCAAATCATATTATAAAGATTTAATAAAAATTTAAAAGCACGGTCAGACATGTGACGCAAAAAAGGCATAAGGAATGTCGTCTGGACCAGAAGAGTCATGACACTGAGACAAAACAGTCCGCAATTCGGAAGCAGAGAAAGGGACATTATAAGACTCCCCTCCAGCCGAAGAAAAGTTTATGCAGAGAGATTCCATTCTCTGGCGGTGACGTGCGCCCGGGGCTACAGGATGCCTCCGGGAAACACTGGCAAAGTACTCTGCGAAAAGGTCGGCGACAGTCCTGGTTGGGAAGGAGTAGAATACTTCCCAGCAATTCGGTGGACTTTGTTAAAGACATCCGAAAGAGGAGTGCAGCCTTATTGGAAGAGACATAAGCTTTCCAAGAGGCTCTTTTTGCCTCTTTCAAGATGCGGCGGGCTCGAGCTCGGCAGCGCCGAAAAGCGTCCAGACACTGCGGGTCTCCACGATGTCGCCGGACACGAGAGCCCGTTTTTGTTTCACGGCGTTTGTGTATGCTGCGTTCCACAAAGGAACGGGACGCTTAGTAAAGCGACCGGACGTCCTAGGGATTATCTGAAGCGCTACTGAAAAAAAAAAAAAATCGGTAAAATAATCAACAGCCTCAGCACAAGTAGAAAAGTCAGCCAGCGGACGGATAAAAGAGCTAAGATCTGTGAATCGAGGCCAATCTGCCTTGTCTAAAACCCAGCGTGGGGGCCGGGACTGTGGCTCAGAGTTCACAGATTCCAATAAAAACGGAAAGTGGTCACTACCGTGTAAATCCGGTAGGACCTGCCATTTAAAATCAAGGATAGAATTAGATGTACACAGAGAAAGATCGATAGCGGTAAAAGTCCGAGTAGGACTGTGGAAATGTGTAAAATCCCCAGAATTTAAAACCTCAAATCCCTCATCCTCAATAAAAGAACCGATTAAAACCCCACAAGGATTACTAGCACCTTCATCCCACAATGGGTGACGCCCGTAAAAATCTCCCAACAAGAGAAAAAGGTGGAGTCAGTTGACGTACCAAGCCGTCGAGGAGGGAGATGTAAACTGCAAATTGTGTAGGATCGTCCCATAAAAACCTTAACAGCAACCACCTGAAGGAGAGAGTTGAGTTGCAAGGAGAGAACAGGGATGTCTTGACGGACTAAGATAGCTATCCCACCGTGGTGGCCCTGTTCGGGGAAAGGAGTGCTAAAAAAAAAGGCACGATAGCCAGGAGAACTAGAATAAGTACTATCTTCAAGCATAGTCTTTTGCAGAGCAACACAGGCTGGAGGGAACTCCGACAGTAAAACTCGGAGTTCCCACCACGAGGCGCAAAGGTCTTTACAGTTCCACTGTAGAAGCTTGAATATGACTATTTAGGTGCAGTGGACGGGCGAGCTTTTTTTGAAGGGGCTGCCCGTGATTCACCTGACTAGAAACAATCAAACGACGAGAAGACACCGGGAGTTGAGATGTGCCACGTCGTTGGACCGCAGCCTTTCGGCCGGCCTACCGGTGAGTGATGCGAACCATCATCACTTTTCGATACAGTTGGTTGCCTCTCAACTCAAGGACAGACAGTCACCGTGGCTAGTGGTTAGTGTCGGCGGCGGATAAGCTATTATGTCATTAGTTCCTCTTATTAGGCTAGGATAGCAAGGAGAAAGAAAGAGAACTCTTGATCCGGAAAAAAATGACGGCTTTGTTAGCGGAGGATATAGATAGATGGATCAAATCATTCTGAGTGATTCCACTGATACAGAATCAGAGCCTAAACTTGAGCCAGATAGATAGATAGATAGTTAGATAGATAGATAGATAGATGGCCGGCGGGCCGGAAGTCTGATGCTGAACAAACAACACAAATTCAGGATCATATCCAATACAATTGCCACAATCAATCACCTGTGTTGGACACAAAGCCTTTTTTTTCCCTTTACGGGAGGGAGATGGTGGCGTCTAACTTGTCTACTCAGTGAGTTAGTGAGTGAGTGAGTCACCTTTAGAAATATTTAAGGGTGTTTTTGATGATGAATGGCTGGATCACATTGTGTCACAGACCACCAATAAGTATGGATGCACCAAAAGTCTTGTTCTTCTGTCATGAAAAAAGGAGGAAGAGAAGAAGCACACACTTCTGTACACTATTATGGAGATACAACAAATGGGTGCATTCATTCCATCCATGGATTGCAAGGAATTGTGTGTGAAAAACCCATCCATTTATTTATTCCTATTACTCTACCAATCACATGATTTGTACTTTGCTCTTGTCCTTCATTTGTGTGATAGTGAGCCTACCTACTTACTTACTACATTTAAGTTGAAAGAGGAGGCCCTGGATAAGTCATCTTATGATGTTCCAAAGCAAAATGTAAGCATTGATGAGTGAGTGTCTCCTCCTCTGGAAAGGTGGGTGCACAGCTACGTCGGCTAAAATGGAACAGATACCTACATTCATCATACAAACTTCTATCTTATCTGAGTGTGATACTGGCTATGTTTGGCATCTTTTACTCTATCTACTACACACCAAACAAAACTAAATAGAAGCCTTGCCAGACGAAAAGGTGAACACAAAAACTTACAAAGCCTAGCTACCTACTAAAATAGTTTTGAGACTAAGGCACTCCCTACTCAATCAGCAGGGGGGTCAGTAGCTACTACTAGTCTACTACTACACTCTGTTGATCACTTCACCACAATACAATGGTTTGCAATTGTTTTTCTTGATAGTATTAACACAGAGGCAGTAGGCACTGTTAGATCCAACACAAAAATGCTACTACAACAACTACTACTACTACTACTACTACTACAAGCATAACATGAAATAAATGGAGGGATAACAAATAGGTGAGTCAACATGGTAACCACAATAGTATATTATGAGGATTCTATGGAAGAGGTAACAAACAGTAGTAGTAGTAGTAGTAGTAGTAGTAGTAGTAGTAGTGCAGTAAGTAAATAAGTAAGTAAGCAAGCAGCAAACACATGGCTGGAGTGGACAAAATGGACCAAATAATAATAATAATAATAATAATAATAATAATAATAATAATAATAATAATAAAATAATAATCAATCTGTGTACAAACATCACCTCGTAAAGGTGTCAAGAAATATTACAAGAAAAAATTTGTCAGATTGGTGGTGGACATTGCATCAGTGAAATGCAAAGCATATGGTGGACAGAAATGCTTCCTTGATTTTAATTAAGCTAAAGCTGATTGAGGAGATCATCTCAAAATGTGCTGGTGATATACGCATTGCCTACTTACTAGCTAAGGAAGCCTAATTAGTATTGAGTGACCCCTCCACCTGGTACCACCACACAGGCTCAACTCAGGAAAACACACACAAAAACATTCAATTCACTTCATTCTACTTCAATTTTGTTGAGTTTTAATAACTTTACTTGAGTTTTTTTTTTATACCATCTGGGCTTGATAGATTTGTGTTTCATTTATTGAAATTGAGTTTAGATTTATTAGTTTTGTTTAATATATTGTAGTTTAATTTAACGTCATAATTTAAAAAAAAAACAATTAAAAGAAAGGAAGAAGAATTGAAATAAGGAAAAAAATCAAAGAAAAATTTTAATTAAAACAAAAAAATATATAACAATAATAAAAAAAAATTAAACAAGAGAATGATCTGAAAAGAGAAAAAGAATGAAAAGAAGAAGGTAAAAAAAGATAAGAGGAATTAAAAGAGGAAAAAACGAAAATCAGACGAAGAAGAATGAAGAAAACGAGGAATAAGTAAAAGAAGAAGAAGAAAAAAATAGGCAAAGTATTAAAAAAAGAGTTAAAAGGAAAAGTAAATCACGTCAAAAGAAGAAGAAGTAAAGAAAAAACAAGAATTAAAAGAAGAAGACTTCAAAAAGATGAAAAAAAGTAGCAGAAAACTTATGAGAAAGAGAAAAAGAAGAATTAAATGAAAAGGAAATATCATAAGAAGAAGAGTAATGAAAATAAGATTTAAAAGAAGAAGAATTCAAAGATTAAGAAAATTTGAAAGAAGAAAATAAAAAAAAGAGAAATGAAAGATGACAAAAGACGAATTCAAAGAAGCTTCAGAAAATGAAAAAAAATAAAAGAAGATGAAGAATTATAAGAAAAATCAAAAGAAAAAAAATAAAAGAAGAGTTAAAAGAAAACAATAAAAGAAAAATTATTGAATGAAGATGAATAAAAAAAGAATTAAAATAACAAAAATAAAAGAAAAGAATTAAAAGACGAATTAAGAATGAAAAATAAAAAGAAGAGACAAAAGATGAAGAATAAAAGAAAAACAAGAATTCGAAATGAGGAATTAAAAGATGAAGAATAAATCAAAGAAAAGAAGAACTAGAAAGAAAAATAAAAAGAAGGAAAAATAAAAAAAATATTCCTAAAAGAAGTAAATGAAGAAGTACTAAAAAAATTAAAAGTAGTATATTAAGAAAAATTGAAGTCAGAAGAAGAATTAAAGGTAGAAAAACAATTATAAGAAGAAGAATAAAATTAATTATATAAAAAAAAAAATTAAAGAAAAAAAATTAAAAGAAGAAGAAGGATTAAAAAGATGATTTAAAAAACGTAAATATAAAAACAATAAAACAATAAAAAATAAAGTAATTAAAACAATTGAAATAAGGAAAAAAAAAAAAAAAAAAAATAATAATAAAAAAATAATTTAGAGGAAAAATGAATAGAAGAAGAATTAAAAGAAGAAAATCTCAAAGATAAAGAAGAAGAATTGAAATTGGAATAATGTAACCCTTTACGTACGGGGAGTTGATTGACTTTCCGTGTGTTACAGCGGGGAAAAGTCACACCTGTCAAAAAGGATTTTTTTCCTTATAAAATCATATTTCTTTGTGTTCTTCTGAGTACAACGCTGTAGTTTTTAACATGTTATCACCTCTCGCACCAAAGTTATTGCTTAGCAAAAAATTCTCCCCAAACCCATGGCAGAACCCACCGCTAAGAAATACCCCCCAACCTCCGATGACACAGGGAAAGATGACGTATTGTTAGGGGAACACATTATGTCTCAAGGCTCAAGGAAGCGAGCGAGAAAAGTTGGCAGATACCTCCACTTGCCCCAGGACCAATAGTGAGGCGGGGGGGGGGGAAAGATTCAAACGTTTAGCGCGGAAAAAACCTGATTCCCGGAACGATCTCAGACTCTACGCAAGCCATTTTTCAATCATCCTGAAACGATCACCGTACGTTAAGGGGACGGCTGTGACAATATCATCTTACGTCTCCATGCTAAGACCATCCTCATCATAAGAAGCCAGATCTGGGACAGAGGGCGTCACAGGAGGCTGAACAGAAACTATTGGTGCTACTATAGCAGAGCGGTCCCTAGAGGACTTACGATCATGTGCACCGGGAGAAACCTGAGATTGCTTATGCTGAGCTAAATCTATCGACTCCGCAGAGCCGTTGTGCCGTTTGGTCAGTCCCTTCAAAGACTTAGGCGATGCAGGGGGCAAATGGACATCCACTACATGGGTTACTTTGGTCATATCCGTATTATTCCCGGCACTTCTTACAGATGATTCAACTGAGTCGTCAGACAAGAGGGCAAACCTATTGGCCAGACTAACAGGACCACCCGCCCCAACAGAGCAAGAGGTAGCAGGAGTTGCCTTTGGACCGGCAGACTCAGCTGAAGAGCGTGCGGCCAATGAAACAGGATGTCACACCAGAACCGTCCCTCTGGCGGTAAAGAAGTTTGCGTCGGGCACTACCAAGGCTAATAAACTGACTGTTAGCGAGCTGTAAAATGTCTTGCTCCAGGCGATACCTAGGGCACCGCCTGGAACGCACCTGGTGAGCATCACGACAGTGGAAACAGTAAGAAGCAGCATTGCAATGCTCCTCAGAGTGCGAGTCTAGCGCAGAGCAATTACCACATCGAGATGCTTCCTTGCACCCATAGCATAAGAAACACTGAAGAGGGCGGGAAACAAACGCCTCACCCTAAGATTGATAGGGCCGATATGAACACGATCAGGAAGGATGGAACCAAAAAAGATGAGAAGGACCATATTGGAGGAATTCTTCATCATAGTCACCTTTTGCACTGAGGTAGGACACATAGCCAGTATTTCCTCCTCGTGAAATTCATAGAGATCCTGACAGTACACACAATCTTTACTATAAATAAAAGTAGGATAAACTTTCACGGTCTCAAACATGCTATCAGTAGGGCATGGGAGATGCTGTAACATCCTCGCTTGCGTAATATCTTTAGCTCGCACGAGCACCCCCCTTCCCATACTTATTCAGATTCCCCTCAGGATTCATGCCGATTTCTTTGGCAAGATACCGGGAGGTATGGACGAGGAAGCGGGATCTGGCAGACTTCAGGAACTGAGATCTCTGACTGGTGGTCAAAAAGATTTGGTAGTCCGTGTCACTGTCCGAAATATTGCGAGAGTGGAGAAGTTCTGTCGTAAAGCCAGACAGAGTCAGCGAGGGGCAGGGATGCTACATGTTCTACAGCCAAACGGGCTTCATCGCATGACAGAAACGTTACATAGCAGCGATTAGACGAAAAGTCCTTATCGTAAACAAGTCGAATACGGAGAACCGTGCCATACACCTTGAGAAAGGAGTGCAAGGCGTGATAAGAAAAATATGAAAATTTACATTTACCATCAAAAGGGAATCCAAACCAGTAGAGATACGTCCCGCAGAAGACTCCCAGAGCAGGAGACTGCTGTGGGAGGCACTTGTGGAGGGGAATCTTCCCCCCTACTCAGACCTGAAGATGATGTCTCACGGGTCAGATCAGCCACGAGAACCTGATAGTTTTTTTGTTTAACCATATGTATAAAGTTACACAAAAAATTTGTTCCAGGGGCAAGGGAAACGACCTACTGGGACGACAATGGGAGCGAGTGCTGGCTGCCGTGGACGGGGCATCTCGTCCCCATGCGGACCAATCGTTTAAAAAACAAGGTCCCACATGATGCAGAAAGTTTATCCACGACAGAGCTAAGACCCTCGTCCCAAAGCATCCCAGCCTGGACACCCAACTATCCAGCACAGGACGGCCCCTATCGGTGATCCCTCCAGCGGATGGCTCCGCTGGTCCATTGGCAGCCTACATAGGAACCATTTAGTCTGGCCCCTCACTGGCGAGTGTACTAGTAGTCCACAAAAACTACTGGACCTACCATTGTAGAGCGGTCCCTGGAGGACTCACGATCATGTGCACCGGGAAAAACCTTAGACTGCTTAGGCTGAGCTAAATTTATTGACTACGCAGAGCCGCGGTGCCGTTTGGTCAGGCCCTTCAAAAGCTTAGGCGATCCGGGGGGACAAATGGACATCCACTACATGGATTACTTTGGTCGAGTCAGGATTATTCTCGTCGCTTCTTACAGGTGACTCAACTGAGTCGTCGGACAAAAGGGCAAACCTATTAGTCAAACGAACAGGAACACCCGCCCCAACAGAGCGAGAGGTAGAAGGAGTTGCCTTCGGACCGGCAGACTCAGGTGAAGTGCGAGCGGCCAATGAAGCATAGGATATTGCACCATTACCGTCCTTCTGGCGGTAAACGAGTTCGGGGTAGGTGATACCAAGGCTGATTAACTGACTGTTAGCAAGCTGTAAAATATCCTGCTCCAGGCGATACCTTGGTCATTGCCTCGAACGTACCTGGTGAGCATCACAACAATGGAAATAATAAGCAGCAGCAATGCAATGCTCCTCAGAATGTGAGTCTAATGCTGAGCAATTACAACATCGAGAAGCTTCCTTCCAGGAACTCTTGCTATGACCGTTGCCGTAGCACGAGAAACACTGAAAAGGGCGGAAAAAAAAACGCCTCACCCTAATATCGATAGAACTGACATGAACACGGTCTGAGAGGGTGGAACCAAAGAAGGTGAGATGGACCATTTTGGAGGAGTTCTTCATCTTAAGTCACCTTTTGGACCGAGCTAGGACACATTGCTAGTATTTCCTCCTCGGGAAATTCCTACAGATCTTGACTGTAGACACAACCTTTGCTATAATTAAAGGTGGGATGAGCCTTCACGGTCTCAAACATGCTGTCAGAAGAGCATGGGAGATGTTGCAACATCCTTGCTTGCGTGATATCATTAGCTTGCACTAGCATCCCCTTACCGTACTCCTTGAGATTTTCTCAGAAATCGTGCCGATCTCTTTGGCCAGGTACCGAGAGGCAGGGATGAAATTCCCTCTCCCATTTCTGTAGTATGCCACAAACCTGGCGGACTTGTGGAAGAAAATTCTTTAGATAGGTTTCAAAAACATTTGGGATGTAATCCATGTCACTGTCTGAAATATTACGTGATTGGAGAAGTTCAGTTTTAAAGCTAAACCCGGCAAGGGGTAGATATGCTACATGTTCATAAGCCAAACGGGCTTCTTCACATGACAGAAACGTTACATAGCAGCGGTTAGATGGTAAGTACTTATCATAAACAAGTCAAATGCGAACAACTGAACCATACGCCTTGATAAGTGAGTGCAAGGCGTGATAGGAAAATGATGGATTAATGTTTACCATCAAAAGGGAGTCATATGCAGCAGAAATACGTCCCTCAGAAGAACTCCCAGAACAGGAGACTGCTGTGGGAGGCCCTTGTGGAAGGGAATCCTCCTTCCTACTCAGACCTGAAGATGACGCCTCGCAGGCCAGGTCAGCCACCTCACGAGAACCTGAAAGTTTTTTTTTTTGTATTTTCCCATAAGAAAATAAGTAACACAAAAGATTAGCTCTAGAAGCAAGGAAAACCACCTACTGGAACGATAATGGGAGCGAGCGCTGGCTGCCGTGTACGGGGTACCTCGTCCACATGCGGACCAATCGTTTTATAAAAAGGCCCCACATGATGAATGTTTGTCCACCGCAGAGCTGAGACTCCCCTCCCAAAGCATCCCAGCCTGGACACCCATCCATCCAGCACAGGACAACTCCTATTGGGTGATCCCTCCAGTGGGTGGCTCCGCTGGTCAACTGGCAGCCTACGTAGGAACCATTTAGTCTTGCCCCTCTGTGGCGACCTTACTAACATATGTAGCCCTCTCCCCATCGAAAGGGCAGAGCAGGGGCCTAAGTCCCATCTAGCGTAGCTCGTCAGGTCACAGGGGCACGTAAGCCCCCCCCACCACGAGAAGGCGGTTCCCATTTGGGAGGGTCCGGGATCACCGTGCAGACTTTATTGGCGCGACTTCGTATAGGTCACACGTACATTACTAATAAGTATCTGATGACCAGGGACCCTCAAGCTTACTGCGATGACTGCTTGGTGCCGCTCACCGTGCGGCACCTGTTGGTAGAGCGCCCTAGTTTGATCGAGTTACGACACCGCTACTTCGATAGCAGTGTCTATTGTACCTCAAAGGTCCTTGGACCTTTTATTTTATTCAATGTATTTTTAGGTTTTATATACTTTTATTGTAGTTTTTTTTTGTTTTTTAGTTCACCTTTAATTTTATCGTTTTTAACTTTTTTTAATTACTCTTTTAAACCCTTTTGATCTTCTTTGCCTTTTTTTCTGCGGCGTCATATGACCTCCGCTGTTGTGGCGCCTAACTTTGACCCCCACCCCCCGTTGAGAGGGGGGGGGGACTGTAGATGAATTTTGCCAGATTAGCATGTCATTGATTTGCAGGTATATTGTCATAGGATGAAAAAAATGGACAGATAAATGCCCAATGCATTTCAACATTAATGAGTTCAGGGTACTTAGCATAGGTAGAGGAAATCCACACCGTAGGTACACAATAAATAGTGAGGCACTAGGAACTTCAAAGTATGAAAAAGCCTTAGGAGTCATAGTGAGCTCCGATCTTGGTCAAAGGATGGAATGCATAGAGGCTAGAAATAAGTCTAGTAGGGTACTAGGATTAATTTTTAGGGATGTTAATAGCAGAAATCCCGAAATATTATTAAAACAATACTTGGCGCTGGTCAGACCTCATCTGGACTATGCAGTGCAATTCTCGTCAATTCTTTAAGGTCCATCTACACTCATATAGTATTACGTCTGCTTTACCACAACTTCCATATATGGTAAAAGTGGGCGAGGCAACGGAGCGCGTGGGATCGCATTAACCAAAGGCATTTTGGCGGTGAATGTAATGAATCCAAATGATGAGAAAGAAGGTATGGCAACTCCATTCCAACAACCAGCTGCTACAAGATGGCTAGTGAGAGGAAAAGTTATGAATACCATTCTCTATAACTGGGAAGACTTACATGCATACTTTATTTGTGCTGAACAGAATTGTGGCCAATAAGCCAAATCCAAAGCAAGAATGCTAAGAGATGTTAGCAGATGGGTGAATAAACTTTACTTTTTCTGCGTTACTCCAATCATTAGGGAATTTGAAAATTTTAAAACAATTTTTCAAGCCACTTATCTTGATCACCAGACTATGGAAAATGAGCTCAATCTTCTTCATAAATTTATGAAGTCAATCCTTGTTACTCCAAACGGTGACAAGCTGAATCAACATGAAGCAGACTTCGGAGCGCGCTTTGTACAAGAAATATTTTCATATATAAAAAAAAATAACCACCTAAAATGTGAATCCATGCAGAAGGCGAAAGAAATTCAAAGCCGCTGCTATAGCTTCATTGCAGATTCTTTGCAACAGTTATAAATTAGACTCCCACCTTCAAGATATGAGTTCAAACCTTAATGTAACTTGCATCCTTTAGTCGTCTTAAGTCTGGTGGCTAGTTCTGTGTTCTTGAACTTACCATTTGTTAAGTTTATAAAGCCAGAAGTGGACAGGACTGATCAGCAACAAGGAAATAAGATTGTAGTGAATTGGCAAGAGAAAAGTGTTTTCAGTGGCAATATTCCACATGATTCGGTGCAGTTCTTGGTGGACTCATTCCAAAATGGAAACGGAGAACATCTATTCCAGGAATGATCAAAGTGGGCGCTCTCATTTCTAGTTACCCCAGAAAGCAATGCCGTTGTAGAAAGAATGTTTTCTTATGAGACAAATGTGAAATAAAAATTAAGGAATATAATAAGCACAAAGATGCTGGATGATAGATATTTTACTGATCAAATGTCAACTGCAATGGGACCGATCGCGATCTGCTATGTAGGTGCCTTCAACCGCCAGATGGGTTAATTATTTATCAGCAAGTTGGTCAACTGGAACGTACTTTTCTGCACGTTTTGTAAATATTAAATGGTTTAATAAAATAGTTATAATCTTTCTAAGAATGTACTTTTTCTTTCCATAAAAATTAATATAAATTATATTCATACAGAAAATCACAACAATTAATAGTCTTAAGATATTAACAGTAGAGAGGATATTGTCTGACATGCACCGAGATTGTGCTATGGAAACGTAAACAAATCTAGCGTATTAAGAGCCATCGCCACACTCGCTACACAACGACTTCACTATGGATAATACTATGGATATTAGCGAGGATGAACTTAGAAAATGGACAGTGCCAACTCTGAGAAACTTTCTGGGATCAAAAGGCATACCAAGTTCGCTTGTTGTGATTCAGTTAGGAAAATTCGGTTTCGGTAATGTTGGCCAGGTTATTTTTTTTTTTTATAAATGCTACTCAGTGATATTTGTTCTACGCTTTTTGAGTGGAGCATTATCCTATGCAGAAACTCTGACAATTTTGTGATAAGGTATTTATGTACTATTAGACTTACAAAAAATATTTTGATGGGACACTGGTACATCCATACTTTGCACCATTAGGAACATATATTTGCATGTTTTTTTTATGTCATTTTCAATCAGACACATATATAAATAACCAAACGTTTATATTATGAGGTATGTAGGCATGAATATATGTATATATATTTTTTTAATAGGGCTTCCACAAGACCGACAGTTCGGCGCGATAGGCAGGACCAACTTGTGAATTAAACCAGCTGGCGAACAATGAAAACTACACAGATAGCGATTGGTGCCATTTAGAGGACTGTGTTGCCAGGTTTTTCTTCCAGCTCCATAAAATGATGGAGCTCTTTATCTCTGTCATTTATAACAATAAAAATCTTGGTAACATGGATGAAGAAAATGTATGTGAATATATCTGAGCTGTGATACTTCAGTGATCTTCATCTTAGTTAGACAATAAGTGATGAAATGTGATAACATATTTGTTTATCATTTCTAGTCTGAAACCAATATGCTATGCAAATTGCATTGTGAAATGTAAAGTAGACAGACTTAAAGTTTGCTTTATATATATTTCTTACGAAAAGTACTGTATAGTTGTGGTTATGAAATGATATATACAGTAGTCACTATCATGTAAGTAGAAGACTAAGTACTGTTACTGTTAGCCTGTCTAGGTTCCCACCATGACTGGTGGC
The DNA here is from genome assembly GCF_017591435.1 of Portunus trituberculatus. Lineage (NCBI taxonomy): Eukaryota > Metazoa > Arthropoda > Malacostraca > Decapoda > Portunidae > Portunus > Portunus trituberculatus. Next base: position 40,182 of record NW_025541389.1, read on the forward strand.
ACCTGTCATTAATAGGTTAAATCATTCTTATTAAGGAACAAAATATCAACATGAAAAGGTGAAGAGTGATCAGGTTTCCTCCAACAGTTTAACGCAAGGGCCACTCAAGGATATAAAAGAAATCTTAAAAAATCATAATAATGAAAAATTAGGAAAAGGAATTTAAATCGTTAACATAATTTGTTTACACAAAAAATGAAACAAAGTTGACTTAATAACAATCTAAATTAAAATTAAGATCCGTTGATTGTTGAGTTATGATAATCACATCCAAGTATATAATATAAAGGCAATCACAAAAAATATATCACTTCAGAAAAAAATAAATAAATCAGGAAATTAGTGCAAACTCAACTGCTTAATACCAAAACATGAGCCACTCACTGAGCGTAAGCAGTACTTGTAGCCCACAACCTCATATACAAAAGAAATATAATAATTAAGCTGCTCAAGGGTGTAAAAAGTATTAAATGCGACCACAAAAATAAGTAAATAAGGACGACCCTTATTAGAGGTAATAAGTAAATAATCACATCACACACTTAGCTTCCCCTCTGGCTGGTACACACAATAATAGGTAAATCACCAAAAAATATTAAGATTGTTAAGTAATATAGAACAAATTTGCACCTAAAACCTCACTCTTGGTAACACACAAAATGGCAGCGAGCGTCCCCCTGCGCTGCCCAAAAATAAATTAACCAAATAATACAGGTTTAACACCCAAAACACCAAAATATTCTCACGTCACTAATCACAGTGACTATAAAAGTGTCCAAAAGATACAGAACCCTAGCATCAGGAATAACAAAAAAGGGAGCGGAGTGGCGGCGAGCACAGGTCTGTCTGCATTGGCTCACACGTCTTTATTCGAGGGGAAAGCGTTACGTCATGGTGTAATCTAAGCACCCATCGGCTAAACATTTCAAGCCTCCCAGAGGGCGGGATTGTAAAAAAAATCTGATTGGGTCCGGCACGATCGCTTCCTCTCTCGCAAATAATAAGAAAGGGTGACGTCAAGACACTATACAATACCCGAGAACCAACCGCTTCACACAAAGGCATATAAATAATACATTATATACATACGAATCACGAAATAAGAACACATTATACAATGGAACAATAAATGGATAATATATATATATATATATATATATATATATATATATATATATATATATATATATATATATATATATATATATATATATATATATATGTAAGATAGGTCGTCCTGAGAGCATTACAATAATACATAATAAAATCATTGCTAGCAGGATGCCATACATCTTAACCAAAAATGTATTGCATTATATTAATATATGACGGTCGTAACAGTACATACAAATATGCAATATATGTTAAGTAGGTAGACATTCAATATTGATGAACTGTGATGAATGATCTACCAGTACCAATCTAAGAACAATTAATGCTAAATAGGAAGACAAACATTTTTTTATTTTGTATGAATACTGTGGAGCTGTGATAAAGTTTTTCATAACTAGACTAAGATCAATCTTCAGTAAGAAGATATGCAACATTTTGTGTTTTATTGAAATATTGTGGAGCTATGATGGATGCTATAGTCTAAGAGCAATTAATTATAAGTAGAAAGACATGCAATATTTTATTTTGTAGGAATGCTGTGGAAATGTGATGAATTCTTTCATTACTAGTCTAAGAACAATTAATGTTCAGTAAGAAGATATGCAATATTTTGTGTTTTCTAGGAATACCGTTGAACTTTCATGAATGGAATACCTATGTAGAAGTTTATTATGGACAAACATAATATACCGTATGCACCATGATGTTTTTACAATTTTGCACATCACCATGTGATAAAAAAGACAAAAAAAAAAACAGACTTAACTTATCATTGGAACGCTAGCATAATATACTTCATAATCATATGTTTGACAGTCGTTTTACAATAGCCAGTTTTCCATATAATTATGTAACAGTGTTCAAGTAGTTATTTAGTAAGTTTTGCTCTCTCTCTCTCTCTCTCTCTCTCTCTCTCTCTCTCTCTCTCTCTCTCTCTCTCAAGAGAGAGAGAAAAAGAAATGGTTGTAAGTTTAAATAACGAGCTTAGAAAAATTTCTAATTGGATAAAGTGCAACAATCTTACTTTAAATACTTCTAAAACATATTTCATGGTATCATCATCAGTAAATGGGAATTTTGAAAACATTAACATCAACATGAATAATGATAATATCTTAGTTAAAGTTAACAATATATTTTTTTAGGAGTAACGATAGATGACAAATTGTCCTGGAAACCTCATGTAAATGAACTTTGTACGAGAAT